>NC_074725.1:29453222-29555383 GCF_947242115.1 Biomphalaria glabrata | reverse complement strand
TGTGATAAAAGAGTAAATTTATAGTTCTTTCACTTTTTATGGAAAGATTAGCTAAGCTTTACTAATATTTTTAATGTAAATCTAATATAGATTACAGCTAGATCCTTGATCAAGAAGGAAATCTAGATCTAGACTAGATCGTACGAGTTCTAAATCAGAAGTCTAGGTCTGGTATTATATCTAGATGTCCAAATAATGATATTATCAATAAATAATCACCCTACTTCTTTTCCAACTGCTCCAGACAGGATAGGATCATATCTTTTTTGAAGTAACGTCTGTATTTTATAAGATAAGATAAGATATCGCATTGAGACGTCAACAGCATGGAATAGCATGAAATTGCGCTAAACAAACAAACAAAATTGGTCAAACTTTTCTAATCGCACAGATTTATCATTGTTAGTCTAGATCTATTACAAATGTGATTGCATGACTGATCCAAACTAATTGATACAACTACGCACGTCTGTTGTTGCTGGGTTTTTTTTTAAATTATTTTTTTATGTTTTTTCTTGATCTGCTGTTGTTGTTTTCAAGCCAATTTTGAGTTGAGTTTCTTTTTCTCATTCCTACGAAAGAATGGATCCGTTGTGTCAAGCAGAAAATGAATTGCCTTCTGATAAGAAACTCATCCAACTAGATCAGGCTGATGCCAGCAAAGTGCGCAGTTCGCGATCCCGTCAAACACCGCACGCCTCGCCGCGCTAAACTGCACCGATTATGAATGTTTTACGGAGCTGGAGGTTCAGATTTGTGTAGTCGTCCGCTTGCCATGTTCGACAAATATTTACAGTGATAAGCAGACGTCTGCAAATGTTCGAGCCTTTCCTTCACGTTTTAAGTTCACTTTAATCAAGTCGTAACAAAACGTTTTCTCTCTCTCTCTCCCTCCCCCTCTCTCTCCCTCCCTTCGTCCCCCCTCCCTCTCTCACTCTCTCTCTCTCCCTCCCTTCGTCCCCCCTCCCTCTCTCACTCTCTCTCTCTCCCTCCCTTCATCCCCCCTCCCTCTCTCACTCACTCTCTCTCCCTCCCTTCGTCCCCCCCTCCCTCTCTCCCTCTCTCTCTCCCTCCCTTCGTCCCCTCTCCCTCCGTCTCCCTCCCTCCCTCTCTCTCTCTCCCTCCCTCTCTTTCTCTCTCTCTCTCCCTCCCTCTCTCTCTCCCTCTCTCTCTCCGTCCCCCCTCCTTCCCTCTCTCTCCCTCTCCCCCTCCCTCTCTCCCTCCCTCCCTCTCTCTCTCTCTTTTCCTCTCTCTCTCCCTCTCTCTCTCTCTCCCTCTCTCTCTCTCTGTAGCCTGGAAGTGGGTTTATCAAAAAAAAAGGGGGGGATGTAAGGTGTGGCTTGTACTGGCAGGTGAATGAAGTCAATGTGACGTAGGTGCGCGTGTTTTTGAGTCGGAAACAATAATACAAAAACTTTAACGAAGGATGCACTTTTTTAAAACAGGGATCTCCCCCCACCTGAAATCACCCTCAGGTAGTCCAAAGTCCACCAAGCAATGAACCCAATCGTACCCCAGGTAGTCGGACTGGGATGGTAAATGTTAAGTTTCCCCACATACCTAGATCATAATACCAGCCAGCACACACACACAGACATAGGCGCAGTACATTTAGCTATGATTTCCAATATTAAAAAAAAAAGGGCGGGGGGGGGGGGACTCTAATCAAGAACATCGGCGTATCTCATTTTTAAAAGCAGGTCGAAACAAAAGGGTGGGGTGAGATGTAACAGCCGTGTAACAGCGCCAGACAGCTAGACCAATTAACCCTTGCAAGTGTTTACCACTTACTTGATACAAAGCTCTTGAATAAAGCTCAGAGCACTGATTTTACAACAACAAATGATGAACTACTGACAAATATATGCAGCTTTCAATTGAGTTTAATGACGATTTAGGCAGAAACACGCAAAATAACAGGCTAAACACACACACACAAAACTATTAAAAAAAAACAAAGCTTATATTAAGTGTATCAATTAGCTCGAATCAATCACGGAAGCTCAAAATTGGAACCAGTGAAATCTGCCCATGTGGAGTATCACCAGAGAATGCCGACCACGTCCTCCAAAACTGCTCTCTTTACCAAGAGGCCCCCGTATAAGACATTGGCCCCAAATCACCCCAATAGAAAGGAAACTATATGGACAGCTCCCTGATTTGGAAACCACTGCGCAGTTCATCTCATATATTGGTCTAGTCATCTGAACACTTCAACAAAACAATGAGAAAGAAGAAGAAGAAGAAGAAGAAGAACAACAACAACAAGAAGAAGAAGAAGAAGAAGAAATCACGTAATTACATTTGTAATAAGCCTCAGATGACAATCCATAAAGGGGACCAATTCATTTTATACCACCACTTCAGTCAAGTACTGTTTCTTTCCCTTGTTTATTGTTAATCTATTGCCTACAGTTAATTAGCTACTTGTTCATTGAGTTTGGGTGTCGGAGAAATAACGTGTACAAGCTTTTTGGCCAGACAGACACACACACAGAGACACACACAGACACAGAGAGAGACACACATACAGACACAGACACACACAGAAACAGACTGAGCGAGCTGTAGCAAGATGTCTAGCAAAAAATACGAGACGACAGTTTAAACCATTAACCAAACCATGTGCCAAAAATTCATATCCATAACCGAGGGGACGGGAGGAAAAAGTGATTCTGGAATCCAAGGACCAAAAGTAGGTTTTTGGAATGGGTGGGGGGGTGATATAAAGAGGGCCTATCCAGTTGAACATAACAGATACTAGAATTTACGGGCCAAAAGTTTAATAAATGGGAACCGACAAAATCCGGGCCGATTCATTAGAAATTTAAAAAAAAAAAGGAGGGTGGGGTGTCCTGTCAAAAAACTTTGTGGAAGAGCGGAAAGGTGCAAAAAAAAAGGGGGAGGGTGATGTCTTCCATTTTATTGAAATGTGGATAGGAAAAAATAAGAAGAAGAGGGTTAGCTGATCAAAATAAACAGTATATACCCAGGGAACAAATCAACGGGCATAGCCGGGTGGTTGAATGCAAGTTTCAAAATGTACTTAAATTCTGTTCAAAAAGAAAACTACAATCAACACGAAGCCATTCACCCTCTTGACTTCAGCTTCGGCTTTTATCAGCAGTTCATCCCCACCCCCCCCCCTTTTTTTTTTTTATACGCAGTCATCTTGCATCAGAATTTGCCAGCCAATCCACCAGTCCATAAATGCTCGCACACACACACACACACACACACATCATAACCAAAAAAAAAAAGGGGGGGGGGAGGGGAGGATGCTAGAATGTTTAGAATTTCAGGGGAGGCAATTAATTAGTTCTGCTGGTATTTGTCTCACTCAACCGCCTAGTTTTTATAACAAATTCACAACCCGGGACCACGGGGGCCTTGCTACGCCACTGTGTATTTATTTATATTTATATATTTATGTATTTATTTATTTATGTGATTCTCTTTTTTTTTTCCTCAAAAAAGTTTGAATTTTTAGAATTCAATGTTGTACTTCTATAGTGGATAACAGAGCTAATGTGAACTCGTTCAGTCTGGCTGGTAAAAGGTGTGTACACGTTATTTCTCCCACACCCATTCTCGAATCATGCTGAAACCTCGCACAATTATTCATTGACATAGACAAGACATGAATATATAAATAAAAATTAACCAATTAGACACTGGTAATTCATTATGTTGTTAACTAGCAAACAAGGGAAACCAATACTTCAGAATTCACAGATATGGCTATATATGTTGGGTTTAGTCCCCTTAATTAATTGTTAACGCTATTTCTCCCTCACGCATTCTCCGATAACGTTGACACTTTAAACAATTATATATTTTAACTAATAAAACATGAATCAATAAACAAAAATTGCTCAATTAGTCACTTAATAATTGGTAATTTATTATTTTGCTTGATATCGAATAAGGGAAATAACTTGCACATTATAGATATAGTTATAAGTACGGAGTTTTTCCCCTTTAGAAAAGCTTTGTTTTTAATGAAAAAAGGATTTCGCTTGTTAATGTTGTTGATGTTGTTTTATAACAACACCAGAAAATGAATATCATGAAAAAAATAATAATCAATCAATACAGACGATTATGACATGTTTAGCCATACTAAGAATAAAGGTAGAATTGTTAGCCGATTCCGAAGTATGGGAGCCCTAGTTGGTCATATGTAATCTTTTTTTTTTAACCCATTGACTGAAAATTAGGAAAACTCTACCTCATTTCTTATTTAATAAATTAAAAAAAAAATGAAAGGTCAAGGTAACATAGGCATTCCAGGTGTCTGCGCTAGAGAAAAAGAAAAAAAACTTCTTTGACGTCATTACCTGATTTTTTTTTCCCTTTTTCTTTTACGTAGAGTCGTAGATAGTAAAAAAAAATAAGCAGTAAAAAAAAAAAAAATTCTCCTGGGTAATTTTTTAAATTATTTTTTTTCATGTTCTTGATCTCTTGGTTTAAAAAAAATAATAATAACTTTGTTGAACATAGCAAGCAACCAGTGTTGTCACGATATAACAAAACATGTTGTCTGACTTTTCTGTTCAGACATTCGGGAAAAAAAAACATTTTAATGACTTTTTTAAATATGAAAACACAGACGGCTTCCATCGTCCGCACGAGAATCACACACACACAAAGCAAAGGTATCAAACAATTGTTTAAAGTCTTCAAGTTTGTCTTTTAAGTAAAAGTAAAAAAAAAAAAGTTTCCCTTTCAGACCATGTGGTCTATAGGGCAGATGATGTAAATCTCATCTGTTTCTGTGGCCTAGTGTTATCGAGGGTGTCATGTGCCTTTACTTTTCCACCAACTATTGTCTGGTACCCATTAGATCTGAGTGAACTCAAAGGCGCCCTAAATATTGATACGATCTTCTCAATCAGGCCTTCTGCAAACACTACTTAACAACACAACAGCACATCTAACACAAGAACTTGACAACAAGAGCTTCAAGTAACAAAGTGGCGGTTTAATTACAAATACATCGACAGCCAATTCAACACAATTGGCCACATCAAATTCAAATGCTTTCTTGAACTTAACAGAACGGCCTAACTAAACATTACTAGTCTCTCTAGCTCGTACAGCTACATTCTCGAAGACTCAAGGCACCCCAAGTCCTTACTGCCTTGCTGTCCTGGACTCAACTGTCCTTGTAAACACACTGTCTCTCGACCATGAAGGGCTCTTGATCACACGACCACAACACAGGTCATACTTGCGTGAACTAGCAGTACTGTCCCTTGTCTATCGACAGCCGCTGACCCGTTGACCTGTGTGATTGGCCTGAGTCGTGTGTATCAGTAGGCCGCACATACATTAACCCTTTCGATCCGCCACTGGAGTTACAACAATATATAGAACTTAAAAATTTCAGTCTTCACCAGGATTTGAACACGGGACCCTCCGGTTAGGAGACCAAGCGCTTTGCCCCTCGGCCCGTGATGTTTAAATACAATTATTTAAAGCTACTGCCTTTTAGTCTGCTTCTACATTTTGTTAAGTGTTAATGGCTATAATTGGATGTTATTCATATTTCAAGTGGTCTTATTTATGTACTTCAGTGTTTTAGTGAGATTGTCTTTACTTTGTGCCATACTGTTGTTGTTTTTTAGGGTTATAGCTTTTATGAGCCTTGTATCTAGACACATACTTAGACTGTAAAGTGTTTGACTTATTAGGTTTGATTATTTGATTTATATTAGGTGCTAAAGTCTTGAATACGTGATGTTGATTTTGCTTTTAATTTTTACGTACTATAATGATTTCCATGCTATGACCTTCATATATTGAGCTTTTTTTGTTTTGTTTTGTTTAGTACCATTGGTCAGTGCTTGTATTTAAGGCTACAAGGCCAGGAGGATAGCCACCAGCAAAGTAAATACAAGCCAGGAAACTCGAAAGAAATGCAGTGGAGCAAGGTGCAACCGACCCAAGAGAAAAGACAAGCCAGGAAAATCGGAACAAATGCATACACTAGAGCAAGGTGCAACCAACCCAAGCCCTGAATGTCACTGGCTCTATAAGATAGCAAACTATAGCTATCTTATCTTATAAATTACAGACGATCCCCCAAAGGATAAGATAATTACGTCCTACGCTTACCCACATTTTACTCTAATCATCCATGTTAATTAGATGCTTAAACTCTTTGGGGCAGGGGTCATTAGGCGTTACAAAGGTATCGCGTGGTCAACCCAACGAGCGACTGCGTTCACTTTCAACTAATATGCCCTATGGAATTCGATGTATCCAGGAGGGTGGTGGGGGGTGCGCCTGAAACAACTTAAGATTTAAGACTTTCAGTCTTCCTCGGGATTCGAACTTGAAACCCGTTGGTCCGGAAGCCAAGCGCCCCATCCAGACACCTCGCCCCCACCCCCGCAACAAAAAAACTACAAGCAACAAGGAATTAAAACGAACAATTTAACACATCAGTGAACTTAAGTCATGCATGTATAACAAATACATGTCGAACTCGCAAGCATCTTCGTACAGTTTTCAGAGTTATTCTCCCTTAAATCGAGGCAGCTTTCAGCCCGCGGGCCGCAGACCGACGACCACCGCAGCGTTGTAAAGGCAAGCTCTTTTTATGCCAACTACAAGAGTCAGGTTACCGCCGAGACCACAAAACATCCACCGCAGTGACTCTGTTCGGCTCGCATCTAGTACCACCGAGTTGGTTTATTGTCACAGGCGACACTCGGCTGTTATGTTTGCTAATGGAAGGACTAACAAGCTGATTCAGGGGGGGAAAGGTTGAGACGCAGGGAGGGGGAGGAGGGGGGGGGTCTATTTCTACCCTCCCTTTTGAACATTAGCGATCTCTCCGTTTCGTGCAAGAGTGACGTCCCTTGTTCAGGTAAATAAACAGTCACGGAACCTAACAACTAGATCGAGGGTTCGTGGGGAGGTCAGATTGTCAGAAGTGTAGATCTTTCACCTTCACCTGTCTCGAAGCTGGCTACACCTTTGGGAACAACATTTGATCTGTCCACTTTTCTCCCATTTCCTAACTGTCTTACGACCACCGGTGAAATGGACACTTTTTGACAAGTGATGGGCACTTTTTAACAAGCGCCAGAAAATGGGCACCGGATTAATGAGTACTCTTTGATAGCGACTTTGATCTTTAAGATTAATTGTCTTTTTTTTTTCAGAACGCGTCCTACATCCTGGGCTATGACGTCATGGCGTCCTTTCAGAAAATCCAAACTTTGTTTATTTGAAATTGTATTTTCATGACTCGAAAAGCTGACAAAACAAAAAGCTGACAAAACGAAAAGCTGATAAAACAAAAAGCTGACAAAACAAAAAGCTGACAAAACGAAAAGCTGATTGTCACAGATTACATTATAGAATTGCTTGTACATTTCACTTTTGAAAGTAATATAAGCCCTCGACATAAGTCTCGGGATTTAATCCTCAAATTTAGACACTTGACATTCAAGTCAGGATTTACCCAAGGGACATAATTAGTATGTTTAAAATCTATTGGTTGATTTGAATTAAAAAAAGACATTTTTGAAAAGAGTTAGCGCCAGGGAATTGGCGGTAGTAAGAAGGTAAAGGGAGTCGATAAAATAAGGTTCTTGTAGATAGACACGTTTTCTAAGAGCTCTGTTTGAAAAGCCTTTGTAATATGGTTCATGCTCATTGATTTGTAATTTGTACATAAACTGTACTTACGTTGTATTTAATAAAGTTCCAGAGTTTTGTTTTATCAAAAGATTCGTCATTGGTGATTCTAGATCTTCATTTTTTGTTAACTATTGAATTCAAGTAAAATCCCCGGCATCACAACACGTCATACCATCTAAATGTTGTGACACTGATAAAACAAAAAGCTGACAAAACGAAAAGCTGATAAAACAAAAAGCTGACAAAACAAAAAGCTGACAAAACAAAAAGCTGACAAAACAAAAAGCTGACAGAACAAAAAGCTGACAAAACAAAAAGCTGACAAAACAAAAAGCTGACAAAACAAAAAGCTGACCAAACGAGTGGAAAAAAAGGCCCATAGGATACCAAATTTACGATGGACAATTTTTCGACGGCCTTTCTTTTTAAATTCCTAGATGTAGTGCTCGCATCGCAACCTTTGTTTGTTTGTCAATTCCTCTTTATCCCTCATAATGTTTCCAGTAGAACAGTGTGAATCTCCAGTCCAAGGTTCTCACGCTTACGTGAATGTAAAGATCTAGATCATTGATGCCCAACCATTTTCGGCCGGCGGGCCAGTTTAATTTCCGACACTCGTGTCGCGGGCCACATCATCGAATAGATAAAAAAAAGAAATAGAGAATAAACCATTTTAAATAGTTTTATTAGCAACCCGTAGCACTATTTGGCCTACGTACACACGTATGTCTATTATGTAAGATCGGTTTCATTTGTTTTATTAGTGAAACGTTTGTCTACTCAATGAAGTGCTTGTAAACATGTTTAGGCGGGCCGGATAAAGCCACATCGCGGGCCGGATCTGGCCCGCGGGCCGTAGTTTGGGCATCACTGATCTAGATAGCTTCTCAAAACCCATTACCCAGCTAGATAATTCAATATAAAATATAATTTTAAAAGTACATAATACACACACACACACATAAAAAAGGAAAAACATTTTTTGAAAACTTTTTAAATAAAGACAATACCTGATTTGTAAATCTTATGGAGTGATTATTTTGCTCTTCATAACTAATGAATGTTATTGTTGTTTTTTTTAAAAGGTACATTTTATATTTAGCCTCCATTCCTCCCACCAACCCCCAACCCCCCGGGAATGAAACCCTGTCTAAGCAAATCTATTAGACTTTATAATGTTCTGAGGTTTTTAATTTCGGGATCTTTGGGAGCCTCTGAGTCCACCCAGCTCTAATGGGTACCTGACACTAGTTGGGGAAAAGTGAAGGCGGTTGGTCGTTGTGCTGGCCACATGACACCCTCGTAACTTTTTAAAATAATATTCTAATGGTTAGGCCGCCCAGATCTAGCCTTAAAAGACGGTTCGCAAAAGGTTCCCTAACATTAATTTATTAAACTCTTCAATGAATCATGCCTGCAAGAGGAAATACACTAAGACGTATACAGTCTGTTCAAGATAAATATTTTTCAAGTTTTCTAGCCAAATTTACATTGATTTCTCTGTATACTTTAAAATATTATAACGGTCAAACTAGAGTTTTCCCAATGAGGCCCAAAACTAGAGTTTTCCCAATGAGGCCCAGTGGCTGACATTTTTTTTTTCCAACTGTCAAATTTATATATTCCGGTTTTTATAGGTTTGAAACAGTTTTTATTGTTTTGAATAACGATTTTTCAGCAAAATAATAAGCAAGATATACTAATCCAAAAGTGTCCCAACCTTTTTCGCCCAGATGAGTTTATGAATTTCTGGCACGCGGGCAAAGGAGGACTTAGAAGTCCGCGGGGCCCCGGACGGGTGTCATAAGCTGGATCGGGAGGCGTAAGCGTAGAGTATATGTATCCGCACCACTTCAAGCTAATGGGGTCGTCCTCCTCTAATGGGGTCGTCCTCCTCTAATGCTGTAGACCTCATTGTTAGTAAAAACAAAACCAAAAAAAAGTCCCTACGCAGGTATTGGCAATACGTTGTTTTTTTTTTTTTTAAACCAACTTGTCATGTTGCGAGCTACCATGGTAACTGGTATCATATCAATGACGGGGAGGGCTTCCAAAATATCGAAAACAGGTCCTCGTTTATAAGATCTGATATGGTTTCCGACGTTGACGGTGACAAGGAATCTCATATCGCGGGGCCCCCTTTGGGTGAGGGGTCTGAGCAGATTGCCCCACTTGCCCCCCCCCCAGGCCGCCTCTGACACGAGTCGAAGGAGGTATGACCCCTTTAAATATATGTAGTATATATGTTATATGCATATATGTGAGTGGCGCTCAGCCTCATCGGCTTCATTTCACTCCACCGGAAGTAGCTTCGAGGGGGGCCGGTTAGCACTGCGTCACGGGGGTCGGATGTGGCCCGCGAGTCGTAGTTTAAGCATCACTGTACTAATCAAATGTGGTTCATACATTCATATTTCAACAAGTGATGGTTGTTGTTTTTTTGTTGTTGTTTTTTTTGTTTATAACCACGTCTTCGCACATGCATTTCAGAACATTTACAGCCAGGTATCTCAATATTGTAAATTTATTTCCTTTTTATAGATATATAACAAAATTATTTAAATTACCACTGTTAAATTAACTATTTTGGTTATTTTTTTTTTATTGACTCGTGTTTTGTCTTCGACAATGAATAATTGTGCAAAGTTTCAACTTGATCCGAGAACGAGAAGTGAGAGAAAATGATGTGTTCGATATTTGTACCAGACGGGCAGACAGACAGACAGAGGAGTTGATAGAAGTTTGTCAAAACGTAAAGCGAATGTTCGTTTTCTCTAACTTGATACCGTAGGCATAAAAAAAATGTAGAACATTTTAATCATAAATAGAAAATGATATATATCTTAGAGCAGTGTTACCCAAACTTTTTTCCTTAACGGACCACTTTAGGCATTCTGGGTATTTAACCGAACACTTTCCTTATTTTTTTAGAGAGATCAATTCAAGTGATGACCTACTAGTTAATTATTCCATTAGTTTGTGGAACACCTATTCAGGCCTCGCGGAACCCTAGAGTTCCGCAGAACACAGTTTGAGAAACACTCCCATAGAGGTTTTAAAGAGAGAAAAAAAAATGCTGCATATAATATTTAGAGATATACACAAGATTATTTCGACCTTGAATGTGGAGTAGTCTCGACATCAAGGGGCCACGAGACATGCTGGTGACGCCCCTGTCTGGGGTTTTAACACCCTCAGGAAACATCCACGTCATTAATAAGTGCTGACGCTGCAGGTATTTCTATATTAAATAAATGTTTCCACGAGTAAAGAAGAAGAAACTATCGATATTACACTGACTAAAAAGCAAAAAAAAAAAAAATGCATATAATCTCAGGTGAAAGAGATAGTTAAACTACTTATAGATAGTGGGGGAGGGGGGTGATGAATCTAGTCCAGGGGTTCTCAACCTGTGGTTCGCGACCCCCCTTGGGGGGTCGATTGACGATTTGCCAGGGGTCGCCTAAGACCATCAAAAATATGGATTGTTATTGTCTATTCTTCTATTGCTGTATGTGTGTGTGTGTGTGTGTGAGGTGGGATCGCGGCAGAGTGGGAGATTGTAAAAAGGGGTCGCCGTTCTTGAAAGGTTGAGAACCGCTGATCTAGTCACTAGCGAGAGACTCGGGCAGACCCAGACATTTTTTTTACGTACTAGTGACTTCATTGAGTATGTTCGACACACAGGCAGCCAAATTTATTTAATAAACTTTTTTACTCCCCCATTTTTTCGGTTCGTGCTCCAAAATGGAAATATCGAAAAGCAAAGAGTTTTTAGTCACGAAAGTGTACACCAAAATTCATACATGCATTAAAATCTTTATATTCCTGAACTTATTTTCTTCCCCGAGGTGGAGACAAAAGAGGACGAAGAACATTAGGAGACGTGGCAAAACGTCCTAAATTAAATTTTTAGGGCTTGAAAGTCAATGCATTTTTTTTATCACTAAATGCACTGTATGCAGCAACATAAGTAGAAGCAAATAGAGCATCCTATTGACTTGATCAATGGAAGACGGATAGACAGGAATAGATGGATCAATGGATACATGAATGAATGGATGGGAGAATGGATGGATGGATATATGAATGAATGGATGGGCGGATGAATGGATGGATGAATGGCTGCATGGATAGATGAATGGATGGATGGATAGATGAATGGATGGATGGATAGATAAATGGGTGGAAGAAGAGAGAAGATCAACACAATTTCTAATGCTTGATGTAGTTTGATATAAACAAAATTGAACAACTAACTGGAGGCCGATATTCCACAAGTGAATATCCAGATTGCGGAAGCCCCAACTTCACAATCGGCCAGCGTTGCGGCTCAGTCCGGTCCTTCGATACCCCTGCCCACATTGGAAAACGAGGCCACAGAAATCATAGTCCATGACGAGGCCCGTGATACTTGAGCTGGAAACCCATAAGGCCCCCCACCCCAAGCCGAAAAAGCCTAATGTACCACTGATATGCAAACACGCGCAACACATTCTTCAAGACAGAGGCGTCGCTAAGAGAGGAGCTACCGGTGCACTCGGTTTTCATTTACGCCATTGACACTGCTTTGAGGTACCAAAGCTGTATCTTATTAATATAATGGATATAGCTCTTTAATACTGCGCCACTTTTGCTGAGGTTTCAGAGGTTAGCAGTAAAACCAACACGACACACACTATCTTAGATGTGAAGATAGCATGCGGCCCGGCTTGCCCTGGGCCTGCTCCAGGGCACATCTCGTATCTGACCTACATAACATGGCGTTAGATTAACACTAATTAGTTTCACCCCAAAGAGGCGCCCCGTCTAGCGAGGGCGACATGGGCGATGGGGGATCTGGTGTGAGGTTGATTTAATTAGCAGAGCTCTTATCAAATCTACTTCTGTTTTATGTTGGTTTTCTCTAAAACTCAGCCATAGCTTTGCACTCTCCTTTTTTTTTTTATTCAAACAACCGCCACCATATTTTGTTCTAACACTCTATCTAATATATAAACTATTATAAAGCATATCTGAGGTGTTTGCATATTTGCATAGAGTAAATAGAAATCAGATCCGTTTCCAATCTTGAACAAAATTTGGCATGAATGTTTCTTAGATCATGGTGGAGAGCGTAGTGTAGGCTTAATGCCTCTCCAACATAAAGAAGGCCATTAAAATAAAAATACCTAAACTTAATCTCTATTGAAGAATGAAACTTTTAAACAATTCGATTAAACCCAATTACACGGTTCCTTACACTAGCTATGTAAGGGAACATGGCGCTAGATGAGTGCCCCAATACGCAAACCAAGGCCCTTGGGCAGCGGGGTCATATCAGACTAGTATAAACACAGTAAATACAATGTATGAAAAAATTTTACTAAAAAAAACAACAACATATCTTAAGCATTTTCTTTGTTTGTTTACAAAATGTTCAAGTCAATTCAAGCTCTACAATAAATACATATAAACTATATAATACGCCTACATCGGCTTTGTTGTACAAGCTGTCTGAAGTTACAATCCAACGACCGAATATCAACACTCATGAGACATGGTCCCTCGTTCGACCTCTCAGGTGCGGTTCAAAGACAAAACAATTGCTCGTAGATTGTTTGCTGACTATGGCGCAGTGAGGGTAAACTTCTATAAAGTTCGAAAACTTTTTTATAAATAAACTCGCCTTCATTCTACAGATGCAATGCCTCATTAGAGGCCAAAAAAAAATTAACAACTATTAAATAGTTGTTTTTTGTTTCGGTGTATCCGGTTTTGTTTTGTGTTTAGTTGGCATCATTGAAGTACAATTTAGAATCCTTCACATTGCTTCGTTTCTAATGAAAATCCCCAAAATACAACTTAGTAAAATTCCAATGTAGATATGTATGAAAAAAAAATTGCAGGATGCCTAATGACCTCCACCCATTTCAAAACCAATACTTGTAACATATAAATAGCACACCTACTTCTTTCTCTATGTGAAATCTCTACAATGAAACAGTTTCTTCCCAGACCAGGCATACTAGAAAGCACAATCAACCTGGTTTATATCTAGTCCACCAAAATTCCTCATGAGCTCACTGCAATGCTGTTTGGCCTCAAACTTGGTTTGATGACAAGTTAACATCTGGAAACTGGCGCCGGTCTGTCAAGTTGTGGAGGCTTCTCTAATAGTGATTTGGAAAAAGCGGTCATAGTTCCCTTGGACCTTTCAGACTGTATACAATGGGCGCAGGACACGTGACTTATACACAACGTGCTAATGACAGAGTGATGTACAGGGACATTTTTTTGCGTTGATTAGCCCAGCTCCAAGTACACCTTGTTGTACTTGTACATAAAAAGTTACAATAGGAGTTGTCAGCTGGTAAACGCACCAACAAAAACATTTAGTATTATGGTTTCTCGGAACCCTTAGGCTTCCGAGGAAACTAAAGACAGTTCCTTTCGAAAGAATCCCAATATCAAGGACCTCGTTCGTGTAAGTACATGTGTCTACAACAGAGGACAATAGACAACCCAATGATCGTCAAGTCTGAACAATTTCTGTACCATATTAACCTGAATTGTTGTGAAAACATGGAACTTACGGTTTTGTCTTAAGTGATTTTTGGCAATGTGATCTTCTGCTGAAAAAAAATAAAAAGTCCTATCATTTGCATCAATCCTACTCAAAGTTGCGTCAGACACTCGATACAGACACAGTCTACAACAAAGCCAATCACGACATTTTGGCATCAACTTGGCAGCCGCTGCTATTAAAGTGGGATATCGCGGTTATGATAGCCACCTTATCAGATACAACTGCACGCGCTCATCCCACGTCTGCTCTGGTCTGATGCAGAGCACGTGTGCCCACTCGCCCGTGGAATGAGTCTATAGCCTTCACTCCATGCTCACGTGTGATCAAGGTCGTTTGAAAAGTGGTACAGGCGCTGCTTAGATTGTGCTGGATTATAAGATACTGATTAAAGGGATGCACTAAACACTTTATATCATTAATGAAAACCCGAATGTAAATAAATTAAAAAAAATACCAAAATACTTTTGTAAAAAAAAAAGGAAAGCTTATATAAGGGAAAGTACCGCATAATTACTTCCAATTCTCTCAATACTTTAAGATTTATTTTCTCCATTCATGTACAAAAATGATACAACGACCAATGTATGTTTGTTTTTTTTTTGTTTTTTTTTTTGTTTGTTTGTTTTTTGGTTACGATTATAACCACGTCTTTGCACATTCATTTAAGAACAGGAAAATTATTTTTTTTTTACATGCTTCAAAAAAAAATATAAAAAAGGTAAGGGAAATAACTCCACATTGACAAAAATTTATCCAAACTATAATAATTATTTCCCTTTTTCGATATCAAACAAAAGTAATTAATTAACAGTTATAAATTAACTATATATTTTTTTTATTCATGTGTTGTCTTGGACAATGAACAAATTGTGCAAAATTCCAACTTGATCTGAGAATGAGAAGTAGGAGATGAAAAACGAGTAAAAGAATCCCCCCCCCAGACAGACAGACAGACAGACTGACTGATTAAATGAACATAAGCTTTGTAAAAATAAGTAAAGATTCATGATGGTGTCAAGTGGCCCGAACAACGACCAACCGTATTTGCTTTCCACAATCCTTTGGTTTAGTCTTATAGACATCCTCGCAATTACGCATTTAAAAATGTCAGGTTTTGAACTCTTGGCCTTCGCTCTACCATTTAGCGACCTTTTCAAAGACTTTTCACATTCTATGGCATCGTACTTAAGAGACTCTTTGACCTCTGCTTCATGACCCACGAATAAACTCTCTAAGAGACGGTGACCCGACAAAACGGCACCGACAAAATAGCGCGAAATTTCCCTACAAAATAGCGCAAGACAAAATAGCCCGAAATTTCCCTACAAATTAATGCAAGACAAAATAGCGCAAGACAAAATAGCGCGAAATTTCCCTACAAATTAATGCAAGACAAAATAGCGCAAGACAAAATAGCGCGAAATTTCCCTACAAAATAATGCAAGACAAAATAGCGCGAAATTTCCCTACAAATTAATGCAAGACAAAATAGCGCCGACTAAATAGCGCGAATTCCCCGACAAAATAGCGCAAGACAAAATAGCGCGGACTTATATGTGTGGGTATCAAAGTGAAGGTCCTGAGCAGCATGCTTTCTTGATGCCTCTATCTTCTTCGATATGAATAGATCTAAAAGTATGTCATATTTGCAGAGAAAGAGATCACTTGTACATTTTATCTCTTTTTCCTTATTCATCAATGTTTAAATTACATAACAATTATTTTGAAATGTAGTGACCCCGTTCAAGGTTCAGGCATATGATGATGTGTGTGTTACACATGTGTGTTATAGTATAATCAGAAATCTTGAAAATTTGCGCCATTTTTCGGAATCTAAATAAATGATATATTTAGAAAATATTCATTTTAGTTTATTACAATTTTTAAATAATGTTGCATATTTATGTTTTCAGATTTATAAAGAGTTTCCTGCAAAATTGCTGAAAAATAATGATAACATTAAGATAAAAAAAATATTGTCTCTATTACTATTTTACGATATCTAAAGTAGTTTTTTGTAAATGAATGAAATATATTTTACCAAGCTATTTTGTCGGCGCTATTTTGTCGGGGAACCCTAAGAGACTACGTCACTGCTCGGCTGAATTTTAGTAGCGTTTTTTATTTTTTTTTGATCTAAAATTCTTTAGGAAAAGTTGAATGGCCTGGACCCAATAAAATGCATTTGGGTTAATTTGTCAAAATATTTGGTGTTAATTTTTTTGAACCAATTAATATTTAATTCACACCTGGAATTTGAATTTAAGTGTATGACAATGAACAGGTGAGCGATGCAGATTTTTTTTTTTCGTGAAATGTAGTTGCATTTTATCACGTACGCTCTACACTGTCTTATAAAGAGAAATTTCGTATTTATTTTCGGTGGGCATCTTTTTACATGCATGGGGAAAGAAAGCAATTTATTACTATGATTCAATCTAAAGGAAAAAAAATTATTAAAAAAGAAAGAAAAAAACATAAATTTAGTAGATTCCTCAAAGGAACCACAAATCAGCTGACTGAATTAACGCTACTAGATCTCACTGAATCTAATCATTATATATCATTATAGGCAAAACGAGCATGTTTTATAGTTTATAGCAGCTGTATTTTCATTTGAGACCAAAAGAAAATCCGCTTCCGACAGACGCAAGTAGCGCAAAGAAAATCTACATCGAACACCGGCGGGCAATGGTGATGTCTGCGCAGGATGTGGCAAAATATGTAGGTCACAGCTGGGCACGTGGAATACTGCATTCCTCATTAATCTTCGAACTCGAAGACACGCCTTATTATTATTTCCATTTTCAGATATTATTTTCATACCGGAATTTCCATATTCATTTTCCAAACATGAATACCCTATTTTTATGCTTATGACAATGCTCGAATACCTTATTTTCATGCTTATGGCAATACGCGAATGCCTTATTTTCATACTTATGACAATACTCAAATACCTTATTTTCATACTTATGACAATAATCGAATACCTTATTTTTATGCTTATGACAATACTCGAATACCTTATTTTTATGCTTATGACAATACTCGAATACCTTATTGTCATGCTTATGACAATACTCGAATACCTTATTTTCATGCTTATGACAATACTCAAATACCTTATTTTCATACTTATGACAATAATCGAATACCTTATTTTTATGCTTATGGCAATACTCGAATACCTTATTGTCATGCTTATGACAATACTCGAATACCTTATTTTCATGCTTATGACAATATTCGAATACCTTATTTCCATACTCGAGTACAGTACTTCCATGCTCAAATAGTTTGTTGGCATACACAATACACATCTAAATGTATGCTCGAATATTTCATTACCATAATTTTCTTAATTATGTCTATACTCGATTATCGTGTTTCCATTTTCGAATACCACATTTTCATGCTCGCCTTGTTAGTACACTCGAATACATATCTAAATACACAGTAGTGTCTTACTATGTCCGATTATCTTATTCCCATACCGAAATATCATATTTTTATAATCGAATACAGTATTTTATACTCGAATACCTTAACAGTTGGTAGCTTTATGAGAAAAGTGTTGCGTTTATCGGAGAAATGTCACTTGAAAATAGAATTTAGTCATAGCGTTCACGTGTGTTGTGACTGACAAGACGTGACGAAAGTCGCGCAGACGTGGCACAAACAACTGGCCTACACCATCGCGCCCCCACGCACACACAGGCACCTACCTTCGCACCCACAGCAGCGAGTGACACACGGACCTTCAGCTGACAAGACCACGGCAGTTGGTGACATGCAGTCTGAACTTATTGTCGTTTTATCAATGCAGGTCACCGCCAACAATATTTACATTAGGAATGAGTAACTTCCTGTCGAACAATCCTTTATCGTTTTTTTTTTTATTTAAAAAAAGAGGTTATGAATAATTGCATTATTCGTGCTTTTCGCTAGTTACTTCCTATATTTATTGTACGCTCTAAAAACAAGTTGTAGGCCTTGGCTTTCTTAAAGATATAAATAATTACTTAGCCTATTTTTAGAAAAATTGACATTTTAACAACACATCTTTTTTTTTTTACAAGTTAAGTTTCAGAAGTTAGTTCAGAAATATTTTTACCAATTTTTATCACGTTGAGCTATGAATATGTTTTGTTTTTTAACAGCGCTTTATAAATACAATTATTATTTGTTTCTGTTTAGCTTTTAGCTTTCTCAATGCGCTATGATCCTATCACTTGTCAGGACCAGTCGTGAAAGGGGGAGGGAAGAAAGGGGGTATCTTGGTGAATGTTGACATGATCGTTTTTTAAATACATATAAAAATGTTCACTCAGGAGTCAAGAATCCTCAAGGGGACTAATTCAACTTTTACCACATCTATCAAGTACGATTTCTTCCTCTTGTTAGTCAAGATACCAAACCAAAATAACTAATTACAGATAGTTAATTAACCAATTGTAGTTATTTTTTTAATTGATTCATGTATGCTGGAGTCAAAGAAATAATCGTGCAAAATTTCAACTTAATCCGAGATTGGGTGTGGAAGAAATAACGTGTAAAAAACCTTTTTAACAGACAGACAGACAGACAAGAGTTGATATAAGCTTTGTAAAAACAGATTTAGAAAAAAAAAAAGGTCGAATCACTAGGATATGATATGCTCTAGCAATGCGATGCCCAAAATACGGCCTGCGGGCCAAATCCGGCCCGTGACATGGTTCCATCCGGCCCGCCGAAACGTCGGCTAAAAGTGGAGAAAATCCCCCCTCTAAAAAAAAAAGGTTCAAAAAATGTATCTTTAGTACTTAAGGATTCTCATATTATCTCTGATAACCTTTAACGTGCGTTTCTCAATAGGAAATGTAGAATATACCAGCAAAAGTGGGAGGATCTTTACTTTTATTTTTTTTTGTGGAACATGTTAATAAGCCAAAATGTTTTGTTTTATAAAGAAATGAGGCTGTTTAAAAAAAAACAACATATATGTCAGCATTATAAAATAAATATGGCGGCATTCTTGTTTCGAACCACGAATACAAGATTGATTAACTCAGCGGATCGATGGGAATATTCCCCAAAAAGAGACAAGAAAATGAGGCGGTTTTAAAGGCACCTACACTGCTAACATTTTAAGTAGAGAAATGAAGTTATTTTCTAATATAACATAATCCAAAGGGGTTCTGGTGAACTAGTTTCGGAACAATTTCATTTCGTTTCTGTAACTTTTCGGTCACGTGACCCGCGAGACGAGTGTTGTGAATCAAAATGGCCCGCAGGTCGAATTAGGTTGGGAATCACTGCTCTAGCCTATACTGTAGTGATCTAAGGAACATGCCAGGTTTCACACACTAAGACGATCAAACGTTGGTGATTTTAGTAAGAAACAAAAGAGCTACATATATAGATACCTAACATTCTACTTTATATAACAGATACAGCAAAATAAAGGCGTCGAACACAGAAAGTCGCTGACAAGAAAATGACACCAATTCGGTTTAATATAAAAATTCACTATTACACCCAATCGTATTTACTCAGTAGAATGATGTAGTGGTATATTAATGGCCTTTTTTTTTCATGATTTTCGTAAACTTCATATGGATGTCATCAAAATGTCAATAGTTGAAACTTTTCATACGACAATAAAGCGCTTTTTAAAAAAAAAAAAGTTTTAATTTTTTTTTCAAATATGTTAAAAAATCCATGTAAGCACACACAGTAGTGCTCATCTCTAGACAGGAAATGACGACTCCACTCAACTCAACATCTCAAAATACATTTTTAAGCGTAATCAACTCTCTCCATTGCGAAGTCTGTCACTAGTGCATACAAAAACCAAGAAGAGAGGCATCACGTGACTAGATTCAAGTGTCTACACGGTGACAATGTCTTAATTGATTGCAGGAAACACAATTGTAACGATAGACGATAACACTTAAGTCGGTTAAAAACAAATAACAATAACATTGACCTCTTCACCCGAGACAAACTTGTAACATGTACAAGGTCCGGACAGGAATGCAATATTTTATAGCGATGTGTAGCTGAGAGGCTTAAAACCGTTTGGCCGTGATTTGACTATCCAACAAGGAGGCTCGAATAAGAATCACGACTCGAGCAGGGTTGTATTTACCGAGCGCTAAATGGCAGCACGGAAACCTTCTGCCAGATTCTTCCTTCAACGCTGATCCCCTAAACAGATTGATGTGTTTAGCGCGGGGGCATTAACATATGGTAGGATGCAAAGGGTGATTAAAAGAAGTATCAGCTTTGTTTTCAATATAATAATAATAATAATAATAATAAAAAAAACAACGAAAATATGGGAACCTTGGCTTGGAGATTAAGCGTTTATGGAAATTATCTAAAATAACAATATACCCCATTGTCATATCAACCGAGGGGATACTACTAACTGACCTCACAGATACCTTCAAGGCCCTTAACATTCCTAGGAACATTCTCGTTGCCTGTCAGAGGGCGGTACTGCTGCAGACCTGCCACATCTCCAGAAAATTCCTCAGTGGAAACTGTTAAAGGGACTACGATGAATTTTGTTTCTCTTTAGCGAAACTCGACCCTGGCAGCGCCAGAGAATGACTACTCGTTCATTTCTAACATAATAATAATCTTTATTGTCCGTAAGGAAATTTGTCTTACAATTTGTACATTACACCAAACAAAGCATTGTAACTATAAAAAAAAAAAAAAAATGTACACTCACACCTAACTCACTCATAATTTACATGTGAAAAGTTTAATATCAGATTGTTTTTATTGTTTATATAAAAAGTGATATACTGTCATTACTCAGATATTATCATCATCATCAAACTCCATTGGAGTGAGGGCTTGAGAGGTTCAAATCCTCTCTTGCAAAAGCCCTGGAGAAAGACCTGCTGTTTTGCGTAGTGCGTGCATGTTATCATACAGATCGATAATTTGTGGTTTCCCAGACCAGACGGAGATCAGCAAGTCGGTAATTCACGGGCAAAATTGATGTGTATGGGAGGGGTAGAGTTATAAAACGAGCCGGGACACGTAGATATAGCAGATACTAATATACTAATACTACTAACTGATACAGATACCGAGGGAGGGACGAAAATGTCGAGGAGAGAAAAAAAAAAGGAAATGGAATGTACAGGCCAGGGGTGACTTGAGTTTGGGAGGGCGTTACAAAGCGGGCCATACCCATGAAACGCAAAACATATAAGAATAAGCTAGCCAAAAGGGACATAGTCACTAGTTTTATTGAAAGTGAGTGTCGTTACCGGTCCTTGACTTGTAGCAACAAACTGCTTACAGACATCTAAACTGCTGTACGCGTAATAGATCTTTATTAATAAAACCTGAAATAACTTGAATAACTTCCTTTAGTGAACAAACTAAAGTAGAACTTTATTTATAATATGGACAAAATCAAGTTAATATGAAATCAAATAAGTTAACTAGACTTAAGTAATAGTATTTCTTAACAAAATCTAACGCATTACAATAACAACCGTTCAGTCTCACGTTCTGGAGTCGTCTCCCCTAACTAAGACCAAGTGACGACAATGCCACCTATGTTGCATCATTCACAACCGATCGCTAACCTCTTCCCACCGTCACCATATCAACACACACACACACACTCCTTAACAGTGAGGCGGCCTAAAAGTTCGTTGTTGTGGATAAGGGCTATCTATTGTGAGATGCTAAAATATTATACCATTATACTGCAATGCTGAATGTTCCACTGAATATACAATGCCCAAAAAAAGTGTTTCGTTTGGGGAAGAAACGTTTCATTTAAAAAGTAGTTGGGGGGGGGGGGGTATGACGCAACTGATGGGAACTAAGTAACGTTTGTGCTTACTCTATACGATGATTTCAACCATAGTGTAGCCGGGGTATATGCTAGTAGATCTAAATTGATATCTTAATCTATTATTAAAAAGCCCAGAGTTCTATGTCATAAAATGTTGTTGTTCGTTTTTAGCAATTAGGTCTGAAACCGCGGTTGCTGAGTGAAAAAGCAGTTGGCTTACGAACCGGAGGGTCCAAGCCTCCCAGGTTCGAATCCTAGTGTTGATTGGGATTTTTAATTTCGGGATCTTTAGGGAGTAGTCCGTCCAGCTCTAATGGGAACCTGACATTCGTTGGGGAAAAGTAAAGGTAGTTGGTCGTTGTGCTGGCCACATGACACCATAGTTAACCCTGGGCCACAGAAACAGAGGACCTTTACATTACTTGCCTTACAGACCCCATAGTCTGAAAGGGGAACTTTAATTAGATCTAAATATAAATCTATATTTCTTCTAATCGATAAAATGTCTTTAAGCAGCTCATCTGGCAAAATAGGACATGAATCAATACCATCCAAAGGCGTATCGATCTCTCTCGTGGCCTGCCTCTATTTTAGGGCTGCTCGGAGAATCCCCAAAGCTTAGGGGATTGCCCTTATTAGAAAGTAAACAGATCCAGAAGTACACATGACTCATGGTGAACTTAAAATAGTATTAGAACACAAATTGGGTGACTCACCTTTGTAAAATTAATTCCAAGACAGAGAATGAAATTTGTCACAGATTGTGTCACGTTCTTCCTAGAAGTCACTTATCTTATTAGATGTAGCTCTAGATATTATCCCACGTCAATGAAAGATTTAACATTTTATAGATATATATCCAAAGGAATTCACAAGCTTAACACATAATTCACATATGTCAATACAAATCTAGATTCATGTGTGACCAAATAGATCTAGTCAATGTTGACAGATAGATCAATGGCTCCTTTCTCCAAATTCAGAATAAATTAGGCCAGTAATAGATCTTATATCTTCTTATCTTATATAATACAGACGTTACTTCAAAAAAGAAGATGATTACGTCCTACGCGTCATGCATTTAGTCATCTAGATGTAAACTCTATGAAAGTCGATCTATTTGGATAATACGAAGAATCACAACCAATGAAGACATTGCGAACTAGACTTAGATCTCAATCTAAATTAGATCTAGTTACTAAAGTAAAGCTAGGTATAATATTGTAGACCTAGACTCTAGATCTTTAGTGTTGATGGCCTATTGTGAGCGTAAGCTAGATCTAGATCTGATAAGGCCTACTCAAAATCTTATATTCTAAATGTAATTAGGTGTTCTCTCATTAAAAAATGATGTTCTAGACTCTATAGATCTAGATAAGTTACATCTAGACAATACTAATCAATCCAAATGATTATCTAGAAAATAAAGATATGTTGACTTAGAATATTTTCTTTCAAAATGATTGTTTCTAAATAAAAGATAAGCAGTATATAGGATCATAGATTTAGTATATAGATCTAGATCTAACTAGGTAAAAACAGAAAAAGTATAGAACTATATAGATATATATATGATTATGATATAATACTTCATATAAAATCTAGAGTCTAGATCTCTAACACTAAAGCACAGCTTGAATACGAATTAATTACTAGACTAGATCTAGAATCGTAGAGTTTAACATAATTAATAATGCACACAGTATAACCAGAATAACACTAATTTCTTTTTGGATTATAAAGATTATTATTATTATTAAATCTACTGATCTAGATCTAGACAAGTCAATAGATCTAGATCTATAATCTATCTATATTCTATATCCATGCTATCGACCTACAGAAGGCTACAGCCACAGAACAAGGTTGACACATGCACAATTTTGATGTATACCGGTACGAGAAATGAAACTGATGTACACATGTGTACAAAGCTCAGCCCTCGTGTAGACAAAAAGCATGTCACGAAAAGTGAAAAGTACACAGGGCTATATATCAGTCACTGTTTGAACACTTGACACAGTAATACGATCTCGGTATCTAGAAACTAAGGCTAGTAACGGGCTGAATAACTCCGAGCGGAAACACATGCGGGTTTTTTTTTTAATTGTGTGTCACACTCGGTGTTTTCGTGTGTATGTGTTCTTGACGGTGACACATTGAAAATTCCGAGACCTTACTCAGAATAGAACAGTATTATTTTGAAATAACTGGATCTCGAGTAATAATAGACTGCTGATTGCGTTACTAAATAAATCACAGAATAGAGAAAGGGTAGTGTTTACTTTGTATTCAGGCAGGGGGAGGAGGGGTCAGAGACGAAGCGGAGGTCCAGAAGGTTGACCTCTCGCTGGTGGGCAGAGTTAACCTTTTAGACTCTGTGCTGCTAGCGGACAAGGGGAAGAAAAAAAAAACCTGCGTGACACACAAGTGACAAACACACTCGAGGTCATACAGTCGGGGTAAAGTCTCAGCAGACGACAGCCGGTGATAATTTCAGAGGAAGAACAAAACAATAATGGCGCTATTTGGATAGCGGAAGTGATGAATTATTACTGTTAATATCACTCCGCTTCCCTCCCTCGTGTATCACATTTGCTTTTTCTTTTTTGTTCTACTGTCGCTTTTTGCTCGGTCGTATTTTTTAAGCTATTTTTTTTCTTTTCTCTGGACCCCCCCCCCACCTCCCCAGCTGTTTTCTTCGCTTCTTGTCCTTGACACTTTTTCAGAAATTTACACCAGGTAACAGAAAGGCAGGAAACTGAATCAAACGACATTGAATTAGCACTACAACTACAAGATTGATATATGTGTGGTTCTTCCCCTTTTGGTAAGCTTTTTTAAAACAGTTCCAGTTGTCAAAAAGTGCTATCGAGTTTAACTAGTGAAGTAATTTGATATGTCTTGGTGTTTGTGGTAGAATTGTAATATTACAATATTTTCAATTATAATATGTTCAATCGGATTAAACCGAAGAACAGAAAGATACAACAACAACGAAAGAGAGAGAGTGTATAGACGGCCCTCTTGGTCCGCTGTTTGGTTGGCAAATGTAGGTCAAAGGATTTTTTTTTATATTTATAGAGCGATAGCATGAGGTTGGTGAAATAAGTTTACTATAGCGATTTCGCTTTTGATATTTGAACCTTATACAATACAGACGTTACTTCAAAAAAGAAGATGATTACGTCCTACGCGTCATGCATTTAGTCATGCATATTAACCAATGACTTTAATTCTGCCAAGTCACTGGTTTTCCTGGCTAGCCCAGGCAACCCATTCCATGCACTAATAGCACTAGGGAAGAAGGAGTGTTTGTACAAATTTGTCCTAGCATATGGGACGAGGAATGTGCCTTTAATATATTAATAGTGACCAATTATAGAATTAATTGTGAATTTAATAACATGAACTCATAATGAGAATTCAGTAATTTTAATAGAAGGGGGATAATGTGTACAGTGAAAAAAAAAAGAGCTAACGAAGGGATTTTTGACAGGTGTGAGATATAAGTTAGAGGGGGGAGGCCAAGTGCATCTAGTCTAATGTGATGTTTCTTCTTCCCCTTTTTTTTTTCCTTGTTTCAATACATTTAGCGCTTTTAAAATAAAAGAATTCTATCCTGCAATACCAACCATTCAACACCAAAACTTTTTATGTTTACAATTATTTTAAATTTTTTTTTTTCTCTTTTGTAACTTTACCGCGAGTTATTTCCCCTATCTCTCACTTTTTAACGAATGCGTTTTTAATTAATCTGGGAATCGTCTCTCTACAGCACGATGTCAGGCAGAGCTCTGGTGCACGCGCTGGCTATAAATACATTCCAAGACTACGATGAAGACATATTTATTTCTTTATCGCTCGGTATTTCAATAATTACACATAAAAGGCACCCCCCCTTTTTTTTTTCATGTCAGTACCCGAGTAAATGACTCTGTAACTCTTCTCTGAAGAGGAACTTGGGAGTCAATGCCGTGAAAGTATTCAGCTTTTTGGTTGAAGTTTCTAAGCAGATTTAAAGACGAGTCACTGAAAGTATTTCTGGAATTCACGGCAACGTTGAATACTGCATGCCGTGATTCAGGGGTTCTCAAAATATTTGTTGGAATGTGTAAATAATTGTAATCATAGCCCGTGTCATATGTCTCCTTTTTTTTTACCTTCTAAATGTTTAATTGCTTTAAACAAAATCAGTGCTACCAGACTCCCAGGGGGCGCGATGGCTTAGTGCTTAAACGCTTGGCTTCCGAACCTGGGGTCCTGGGTTCGAATCTCGGTTAAGATTGGGATCTTTAGGGCGCCTTTGGGTACTTGACTTTAGTTTGGGGTAAGTAAAGGCGGTTGGTCGTTGTGTTGGCCACACCCTGCTCATTAACCGTAGACCAAAGAATCAGATGATCTTAACATCATCTGCCCTATAGATCTGATAGGGGAACTTTACTTTTACAAGACTCCAAGGAATTGAGATTCCGTCAGTAAAATAAGAATTTCAAAGCTTTCTAAGCAGGAACATGATAACCAACTATTCATACGATTGTAATGCAATCATAAAGGCTAGTACATACATTAAAAGTTATAAGCTCCCAAATACTCAGGGGATGGGTACGTATTAAGATTTAAATTGAATTGCTTAATTCCTGACGTTTAATTCAGGATCAAATATCTAAAAATTTCAAACAGGATTTTGAACCAGAAAACTTTTCAACAGCATCTAATTTTGGCCTTTAGTTTTGTCCTTATTAATTTGTCAGTAACAGAATCTAAACCTATACGCTGCCTTTGTGGACCTCACCAAGGCTTTCAACCAGATGCGTAGTGAGGGGAGATGGGGGGGGGGGGGAAAGGGGGCCACGATGCCCCGGGCGTCACACTCAGGGGGGCACCACTCGCAGAAAGATAGCAAAAAATAAAATTATTGTAAATATTTTAATTAGATAATACATATTAAGGTAATTTGTTTTATATAATTATTGCTGCAGCGATCGTACCCCATGATGACCTGCTAAGTATTGTAAAGAAACGCAAGCTTAAAATAAATGGCCATATTACAAGATCCACGGGGCTCGCAAAGACCTTTCTTCAGGGAACAGTACCAGGAAAAAGAAGAAGAGGCAGACAGAGAAAGCGATGGGATGACAACATAAAAGAATGGACGGGCCTGCCACTGAAAGAGGTTCTAAATAAGGCAAAAGACAGGGAGGAATGGAGAAAGACGGTCGACAAATCCTGCTTGATGCCCCAACGGTCCAACAGACTAAGGGATAGGTAAGGTAAGGTAATTATTAAATACATTGTATTTATTAGCCTATATTTCTATGTGATGTTCATGGAAAATAGGGGGTCGCCAATAATGTACATTTTGCTTTCTATGCCTCTGCTTTCGACATGGTTTGTCGCCATGGCTTTAGATAGGATTTTGACCATTCTCGGATGCCCAACTACGTTCCTATCTATTCTCAAGCAGTATTGTTTAGGCTCTCTTTGTTGAATTCTTCTTTATCGGTATTCTAACTATATCGAAATGTAGTTTTAGAATCACTGTCAAGGGAGAGAAAAAAATGCGGTCATATTATCTACTGGATTCCTTGCCAGTCAATAAGTTTCTAATAGGCTGTTATGATTGAGTTGGAATTGAATGCTTTTTCTATCTGTGTCGTCACGCTTGAGATCACGTCAAACAGTTTTGTTTTTGAGATTTGCAAGACTTGAATTCCTGGAGTATGAGTCTTCTCTGGGAAGTCATTCATGCGCCCAGTTGTAGCTACTATTGGCATAAGACCAATATTATAAGACACTCTATTGCTGAAATGTTTGAGTGTGGTTGTTTCTGTGTGGGCGATTGCCGTTGTGTGTTGTAAAAGTGGTGGGTGACTTTGAGCATAATTATTAAGTGTTAACATACGCGTATATTGTATTCAGTTTATGTTATTTAAAAAAATTCTAAGGATTGAAATGTATATGTACATATTGGCTTCACCAAAAGGTATTATTCTAATTGAAGTGTTCCTGGTCGTGTGTTTTGCGATTTGGGCTGTCGTGATGATGGCCCCGAGTTCGAACCCTGACCCGCTGGCCTCCCCTTACGTCCTGTAGGAAGTTTCGACAATGCCGTAATAATCTTCCTTTCTGTAGGAACATCTGCAAGTTATAAGTCAAACAATTGGTGTATCCGGTGCGCGTAATACGAAAGTATTCATAAGTTGTTTATTTAAAACAAAATACTAATATTTAACCTTTTTAGAACAGATTATTTTTTTAACCTTTAGTTTTAATTCCATGATTCTTTTAGGACGCTGCTGAGTCCACCCAACTTAATTGGGTACCTGACTTTAGTATGGGGGGGGGGGCGTCGGAACTGTGATGTGGCAACAAGCTATTGGCCTAAAATGCCCACATATTGCAACGTCACAGGTCAGTGTTAAGGCCTTCTGTAACGATTGGCCTAGCTTGCAGTATGAATAGCCGGATTTCTAAACTGTAAACAAAGAGCAGATTATTCTTATTAACATAATTATGTTACCCCCCTTGGCACGTAAAGCGCACTCACACACACACACACACACACACACACACACACACACACACACACACACACACACACACACACACACACACACACACACACACACACACACACACACACACACACACACACACACACACACACACACACACATGCGTTAATTGCTTTAGACATAAGGCGTTGTCTCCTAAGATTACGGAAGAATGCTAACCGTTACGTCACAGTACGGACCGAACCTTGACCTATATTTATGGTTGGAGCTATGCAGAATAAGCTGTTATCTGCTGTGGGTCTGTTGTTTTTTATTAGTTCTTCCATTTATGCGATTTTTATTGATCCTTGTTGTTTATGTCGGGATAATATTCACGGAGGTCTTTTTTGCACTGCGGGCCTTAGATAATTGGAGGTCCAAGGTGGCTGCCTTGTGTTCCTAGTATGATGCAGCCTATACCTATCACCGGCCCTGGTCTTTGAGAGTTGTCTCGTTTGTCTCCCTTTGGAATCTATTCACTGCTGCTTCTTCTCTTTTGTGAGTGTCCAAAAAGAGTCAGTCCAAAGGTCACTAGACTTCTGGCTGAAGGAAAGAGTTTCAGCCAATGACAGAATTTACATTTTAACAAGAATACGATGGACCCATATTTGACATGCATATTCTGCCCAAATCCGCCACAGACAAAGATTCGATAAATAGCATTTGTTTCATGGCACTCATCACCGAAAAAAAAATATTCTGATCTTCTGCTGTATCTTCTGCATCAATGAACAAATATGTCGACATTCTCTGCTGTTTCTTCAGCACTATGACCAAATATTTCGACATTCTCTTCTGCTTGTTCTGCATCGATGAACATGTATGTCAACATTCTCTGCTGTTTCTTCAGCAATATGTCCAAATAAGTCGACATTCTCTTCTGCTTGTTCTGCATCAATGACCACGTATTTTGATAATCTCTGGTGTTTTTTTCAGAACTACGACCAAATATCTCCACATTCTGTGCAGCTTCTACTACACAAGTGAACCTTTATTAGGAGAGCCGGATAACACCTTAGAATGGGTATCACTGATTATTATAATGCAATATTAGAACATGAGTAGATTTATTAATTAACAAATATATCCGGATGTTGTTGAATATTGTTTGCACAGACTCAGGCATTATCTTGATAAGACTGGTTAGCATAGAGCAGCGATGCTCAAACTAAGACCCGCGGGCCATATCCAGCCTGTGACTTGCTCTATTAATTAAAAAGGATGTCCGGGTGTTATCGAACAAAATTAATTAATTACCATTACTTTATTACCTTATTGTTTTGTTTTTTCTTTTTATTCATTCGTGTTTTGGTAGTAACAATAAATAATTGTGTAAAGTTTCAACTTGATCCAAGAATGGGAAGTGGGAGAAATAACGTGTTCAAAATTTTTTACCTGACAGAAAGACAACAATAGAAAACAAAAAACAACAACAGACAGACAGAGTGATTAGATACAAGATTAAACTGTTTTACAATTGGAAGGGGCCAAGTCATGGGACTGCTCTGTTCCTCGGGCCCTCGGTTTGAGCATCACAGATTTTAAGGGTATCTGCTAGAGATAAACTATCGTTCTAGTCAATGATTCCCCAAAATTTGTTCTTTAACGGATCACTTGCCGTATTCTGAGTAGTTAGCGGAACACTTTGTTTATTTTTCAAAGAGATTAATTGACGTGCTGACCTACTGATCAATTATTGCAGTAGTTCGTGGAATATATAATTCAGGCCAGGTGGTTGGATATCTCTGTACATAGTTATGGAAACATTGACTGTAACATAGCTATTCTCTCTGCCATAAGAGTAATAACTAAAATATGGTTCTCTTCGAGGCCCAACCATGAGGGACACCACGATGAAAAAATCATGGAAAGATAACTTTTATTTCTGCAAGTCGGACTAGAGTTACACCACGTAACTTTCGCGGTGACAGAAAGCGAGGCTCAGAAAAAAAAAACAGAGGGAGGGGGCGTATGCTACGCCGCGGGTTGGCTCGTAGTAACTAAACAACTTCATAGAGTTACTTATAATGTTGTTTTGAATTTTTTAAGTTAACCGACATTCGTAACATCACAAATAAATCTATTAGTTTAACATGATTTACATGCTTTGGCTTCAACTTGATTATAGCTCCAAAGGGAGAGTACACACCCTCAGTTTCATATCTGCACATTTAGATTAAAGTAGCTCCCCCTGTGGGGTTCGTTATACACAACATATTTCCTTAATGCGAAAGATACGAGAATGCAATTTAGACGAGGTCAGCGCCAGGTCGAGATCTACCATACACAACAATACACACCCAAATGTAATCACACTCAGGTGCACACATACACACGCCCATAAACACACATACACACACTCTTAAGCACATGAAACTTATACTACAGCATGAGTGACTAATAATTTTGACCAGTGTTTCTCAACCTGAAGAGCGCGCCCCCAAGAGGTGCCTTTCTTGTGATGACAGGGAGACGCTAAATTGGTTAAGGAGAAGTTACACAGGGCCGGCCTTAGGCTACTGCAACCAATGTGACCGCAGTGGCCCCCGCACTTTCATAGGCCCCACGCTAATCCTAGGTGTAAAATATTAAATTAAAACCATTTTATAACTTATAACAGATTTTCCGAGTCTTCATGATTTAACAGGAGTTCCTGAAAATCTCCTCTGGAAATCTCCGGAAATTATTAAAATCTTTTGAAAACTCATAAAAGTCTACTGAAATATAGACAAAATTGTCATTTTGGGGTGTTATTCAATATGGAAAACGCTAATTCTATTCACGATAAAAAAAAACAACGGCATTATACAATATCCGAAATTGTGGACTCTGATGAAAGACGCTTTTCGCGCCTTAAACTAATGAAGATAGATTGGAACATTTGGTAATTCTGGCTACTGAGCGTGATCTATGTAGGAAATAGAACTTTTATGATGTACTGTATGACTTCGCTACACGCAAGGCTCGTAAAGTAATTCTGTACGTAGTAAAGAATGAATAAAATACAAAGACAAATTTATTTTTTAATGAAACTCTTAATTTTCACTTATTTTCCGTATCCCTACCCAAACTGGACCCTGCCTAATCCGTTTCGCATAGGGCCCCGCAATAGTTAAGTCCGGCCTTGCTATTAAGTGACAGGTGAATACAGAGAAGATTACACCCCCCCCCCCCCCCCGTCTTTTTTTTCCGCCGCAAAAGTTACGTGGGAAAAAAAGAGTTATCTTTTCATGACTTTTGGTGGTGTCAGGCATGGTTGGGCCATGAATAGAATTATATATACAGATATATAATGAAAGGGTTTTCCTGGCCTCCTAATTTTCCTGGGCCCCCTGGAAATTTCTTGAAATTGCAAAATATACGAAAAAGTCCTGGAAATTTCCTGAAAAATAGACAAAAATGTCCTTTTGGCGTCCCAAGCCTACTCGCAATAAAAAAAACGGCATCGTCAGCTTTCATAAAAAAATTTTTTTTCGCAAAGACGAATGTATTTAGTAATACAAATCTTAATTTTTACCAGTGGCGTAACTACAGTGGATGGAGGAGGGGGGGGGAATTTGAAGAATGAGTGTTTTTTTTTTTAACATTAAATATTACTCAAAATGCAGGGGCCCCCAAAGAGGTCAAGCCTCCCCCCCCCCCCAAACCGTGCGCCCGAACGTTGGAAGTTTTCTAGCTACGCTCCTGATTTTGACATTATGCTTAAACCTACCCGCGTAATCCATTTCGCATAGGGCCCCGCAATCGTTAAGGCCGGCCCTGAATTTACATATCCATATTTTTTGGAGAATGATCAGATAATACAGATTAGATAAAAAGTGGATTAAATGATCAAAAGCAATGATTAAATAAAGAGACGACACTTTACCTCTAAAGGATCTTTTTTTTGTACGACGTCTTTGACAAGTTAGTTTTCAGAATTTCCATGACAGAATCCTCTACCAACGCGATTCTAAGCGTCTTTCTCAATAAAGAAATATGTAATTTCATAGTTCGGTAAACTTCGTTACCGTCGTTATTTATGGAAACTCTCAACAGTTTTGTCCCTTCATTCTTTACGGAAAGTGCCGAACCATTGATCTGAAAAGTCCAGTGGCGTAGCTAGGGTGGGGGGAGGAGGGGGGAGACTTTGAAAATCCCCCCGGTCCCCCACTTGAGGGGGCTCCCCCCCAAAATGAGAGTTTTTACATTAAAAATTAAATATTACTCAAAATGCAGAAGATCCCAAAGAGGTCAGGGGGGAGGAGGGGGGAGACTTTGAAAATCCCCCCGATCCCCCACTTGAGGGGGCTCCCTCAAATGAGAGTTTTTACATTAAAAATTAAATATTACTCAAAATGCAGAAGCCCCCCAAAGAGGTCAGGCCCCCGGGCCCCCAAACGATTGGAAATTCCTAGCTACGCCCCTGGCAAAAATTCGGTACTTGTTTCCTAACACTAAGTTAATTTCAGACGATCATACGGTTTTCAAACGATCATAAGCTAGCAGATGTCTTTCATACTGCAGTCTTTTACTTTCCTGCCACCTTCTTTATTTGACTTTTTTCAAACCTACACTGATTGTTTGCACTGAAGATGCCAGGAGAATGCATTTCTTCAACTCCGAATGCCGGAAATGGATTAGCTCCAACGCGACACTTCCTTGGTAGCGTGTTGGGCTCCCTCCAAAGACTTCTTGGTCAGTGATGTCCAACCTTTTCCGACACAATTCAGCAACAATCTCTGCGGATTCATTATGAGTTGAGCGGCAGAGATGTTGCAGGACTGGAAAACACAGTGTTACCAGCTGGATATTGCCCGTGGGCCGTTGTTTGGGCACACATACCCTGGAGGGCTAGCCGAGTTGCTGAGATAACTTTTTGTTTTCCTTTGGAGAAGGGGGGGGGTGAGGCTACGTAGGCAAAAGTTCGTGAAAAACATTCTTAGACTTTATCGCGAGCTAAACACAAGACACTAAATGTGAAAGACATTTTAATATCTGAAATAGTTATATATATATATATTTATTGACCTTATATGATTATAAGGTTAAAGGTCATATACTTCAAGCTTTCCCTGGCACGTGCTATGAGTGGGTGTTATTATTATTTTTTTTTTAAATGCACTTTCGAAGGGGAAGATCAAAATCAAACTCTAATAGGCTGACACAGGATTGAGAGACATAAATACACAGTGGGGTGGGAGGAAGGGGGGTCCAAAGGATAAAATCCCCCCCCCCTTGGGCCACCACTAGAGTGGGTCCCCCACATGAGTGTCCGAAATTTGTTTTTACATTAAATATTATGCCATTTTCTCATATCATGTCAAATGTCAAAATGAAGGGGGCCCTAAAGAGGTCAAGCCCCCCCCCCCACCATGGCCCCAAATCCCTGGCTACGCCACTGTATATCTATGTATATTTATCAGCAGATTGGTTCTAAGACAGTTAGGTGTGGAAGCACGCGTTTAAGCTGGCATGCATTCTGGCTAAAGGGAAACAACTTGGAGATAAGGGCGGGCAAAGTAGACGGATTGACAGAAATATTAAAAAGCATATAGAAAGACAGATAGTTACAAAGATAGAGAGTAAGGAAGAATAAGAGATGGAACTTAAAGGAGTACACTGACTGAGAGAGTGTGAAAGAGAGTGAGAGATACACAGACAGAGAGAAAGACAGACAGAGAGAGAGAAAGAGAGAGAGAGAAAGAGAGAGAGAGAGACTGACAGAGAGAGAGAGACAGAGACAGAGAGAGAGAGAGACAGAGAGAGAGAAACAGAGAGACAGACAGAGAGAGAGACAGAGAGAGAGAAAGACAGAGATAGAGAGAGACAGAGAAAGAGACAGTGAGAGACAGAGAGAGACAGAGTGAGAGACAGAGAGATAGAGAGACACAGAGATACAGAGAGAGACACAGAGAGAGAGAGAAACAGAGCGAGAGAGAGAGACAGAAAGAGAGACGGAGAGAGTGTGAAAGAGAGTGAGAGATACACAGACAGAGAGAAAGACAGACAGAGAGAGAGAAAGAGAGAGAGAGAAAGAGAGAGAGAGAAAGAGAGAGAGAGACTGACAGAGAGAGAGAGACAGAGACAGAGAGAGAGACAGAGAGAGAGAAACAGAGAGACAGACAGAGAGAGAGACAGAGAGAGAGAAAGACAGAGATAGAGAGAGACAGAGAAAGAGACAGTGAGAGACAGAGAGAGACAGAGTGAGAGACAGAGAGATAGAGAGACACAGAGATACAGAGAGAGACACAGAGAGAGAGAGAAACAGAGCGAGAGAGAGAGACAGAAAGAGAGACGGAGAGAAAATAGACAGACAAGGAAGCAAAAAGACAGACAAGGAAACAGGAAAACAGAGAGACAGACAGAGAGAGAGACAGAGAGAGAAAGACAGAGATAGAGAGAGACAGAGAAAGAGACAGAGAGAAAGACAGAGAGAGAGAGATAGAGAGACACAGAGATACAGAGAGACACACAGAGAGAGAAACAGAGAGAGAGACAGACAGAAAGAGAGACAGAGAGAAAACAGTCAGACAAGGAAGCAGAAAGACAGACAAGGAAACAGGAAGACAGATATGAATGCAATTAAGCTGATAACCGTTAGAGACACAGACGAATACCGCCCAAGCTTATGAACGCTCACATTAACCTGTCATATTTAGTCTTCCATCCATCGTGATAAAACTTTCTGTGACGCCCCTGAAGCTGAGAAAGAAACGTGACATTTCCGGACCCTACTTGTTATCTACACTTTAAAATAACGTATCCACACCCCTGGAGATACCCCTTCCAGAGCAGGCTACGCCTCTTCTTCATTAGGGCATAAGTGAGGGAAGAAGAATCTTGAAAAGAGAGTAAACCGCGATATTAATGTATCACACACACTTTCTGACATAACCTGAGCACTATCGTTAGGAACTATTTCTTTCTAAAAGCTTCTCAACACATACAAAGTAAGCCTACGCTGAAAAAATATAGTTCCATTCATAAACTTGCAAGATATTTCTGTCGGTTCTGTCACTATTTCAGGAAGGTTTTTGGAAAACATCAGCGATTCTCAAACTGTGGGGCTTATTTTGATACTTAAGATCCAGTTTACGAACTTTGAACTATCCGGCTGTGTATTTTGCTGCGAGAGAGTTCATCCCCCCCCCTCCCAGTATGCAACCTGTCACGTGGCTAATGAAGGACTTCTAGACACAAATGAACACCATACATCATTTACAAATTGTGCAATTAAAATCACCAACATAACAATATAAGACTTTTCTTCCAGTACAAAGATTAATGAGGAGTGCAGTATTTTACTTGGCTACTCAGCCCAAGCTGTGACCTACATATTTTGCCACATCCAGAGCAGAAATAACCATTTTCCGCCGGTGGTCGATTTATATTTTTCTTTTCGCCGTGTACGTCTGTCTCCGGCAGTAGGTTTTCTTTTGACCTCAAATGTGTATCCCGCGACCTTTTTAAGTGACCTTCCAGCTGTCTCATTCCGAAGACGCCTTCAACCAGGTGCTCTCTTCTATGTCAGTTAAAGCAAGTTGGAGCTTAAACTGGTAGTTAAAGCATTTCCGTGGGGGGGGGGGCGGAGGCGTGGGGGAGGGCACCTCTGATACGTGTAACACCTTTCAGCTCACCAAAATGGACTGATTACGTTCGTCCCCTATACGACCTGCCCAGCGTAACTGTCGGACCAAAAGAAGTCCCTATATACTGTCCATACCGGGTTCGCAAGAAGATTTTTTTGTAGTGCGGTCTTACCACCATATGTCCATGATGGAGCGTAAGCATCTTTGGTGAAAGCCTTCAAGAAATCACCACCATACTTAGGATTTAAGTGTGGTCCTTAACATTGGCTGGCTGTCCAGCTAGAAGATGGACATTGGACACTCTGCGAATCCAAACCTCTTATGCCTTGCTGCCAAATCCAAACATGATACAGGCTTTATCAGAGCTATTTGTGTGCCGATCGCGTGATAGGCAATGACGTCATTTATTTTTCAGTCATATCAATGGCAGGTGGACACATTGTCAATCAATCTGAAGGTAAGCCGATGCACGTAGAGTGCCGAAATGGTTATGACACTTGGCGAGGTGTGTTTGGTCAAGGCAAGCGGTGGCCAGCCTTTTTTTTTCGGCCAGAGGGTCATTTTAATTTCCCGGCAGCAACATCCTGCCAATGGAATCGAGCCTCAGTGACTTAGAATCTTCACTTAAAACAGAAGTTTCGAGGTTCCCGAAAGTGGCGTAGCTAGGGTAAGGTGAGAGGGGGAGAATTTGAAATTCCCCCGGGCCCCCACTTGAAGGGGACCCCAAAAAAGTATTCGAAATTTTTTTTTTTTACATTAAATATTTAATATTACGCAAAAGGCAGGGGCCCAAAAAGGTCCCCCAAATGACGGCAAATTCCTAGCTACGCCACTGGTAGCGCGCCCAAATATGGTTGACTATACCAGAGTAGACACTCCTTGGTCACCTTCGAACTAATGGGGAAGACCATCGTTATATTTTTCTCTCTTATTTAATACTACGTTAGTGTAAGGTAGATAATCGCTAAAATATTTTCAAAACAAAATGATAATCGTTAGCTCCCTTTATTTAGCCGCGTGCGCGAGGAAAAAAAGAAAGAAAAAGGGTAAAAGAGAGACTAGAATGACATCCAAGACAGACGGACCTGACAGATTGCTGTTCATGGTGGTTCATTTATAGCGTCATACTACTAGTGGACGACTAAATCGTTGTAGGCGTATTTTATTTTATAGAACTTCAAATAACTTCAATAAACTTCTTTTTGTGTACGAAATTAATTATTTAAATAAACGTATTTTTTAAAGCAAATGAGTACAGCTTATCTTGCATCATTCTACGAGAGTAACATTAAATTAACACTCTCTCTCTAAAACTAATGATATAGAATTCCTTCTATATTACCAAAGAAACACACGCACCCTACATAACAGGATGGCTGCCTGGTCGTGCGGTAAGCGCGCTGGACTGTCGTTCGGATTTATCGATGATCCCGGGTTCAAACCCAGCCCTCTGCCACCCTACGTCGTCCTGCGAGAGGTTTGGACTGTAAATTAATTTATCTACAACTTTGAGCGAACATCAGAAACATGTCAAACATTTTACAAACAAACAGATCACACAAACTACAACTTACGATGTGCCACCGAGGAACGTGAACATTTTCGTTCTCGTATCTTAAATTTTGTTATTTTTTTTTGTGGATTGAATCATGACTTGTCAGGTTTAGTCAATAATTGTGCAAAGTTTTAACTTGATCCGAAATTAAGAAATGGGAGAAAGAACATGTTTAAACTTTTTACCAGACAGACAGAAAGATAAAATGAGTTGATCTAAGCTTTGTAAAAAATTACTTATTGTTTGTTTTGTGAAATGTTTTCCATGTTTTGGATGTTCCCTTAGAATTGAAGATAGTTTACTTCCTAGTCAAAATCTCCTGCAGGACGACGGGGGATGGGAGCAGGCAGGGTTTGAACCCGGAACCATCGATAAATCCAAACAACAGGCCAGCGAGCAAACCGCACGACCAGGCAAAACGTGTATAAAAAGACTTGCATGCAGTTGTTCATAGAATATCTGGACTCCTCAACTCAAGAAAACATTAAGAAACTGGAATAGACACAAAATATAGCAGTGTGATTCATAACAAACGATTATTCACATCTGACTAAAGTAACACCTTTAGTAAAATCACTAAATTTAAAAAGCCTTCAGGACAGAAGACTCAAAAGTAAAGTAGCAATCATACATAAAAAACTGAACCATGATCTTCAAATACAAAAACAAAATTTAATAAAATATTCAGAAAGACACAAAAAACACCCAGACAGACAGAGAGTGAGTTAAAATAAACTTTGTAAAAATGCGCAGCAAAAAAAAAAACTTCATTAATTTCAAATGTTTGTTTTCAACGCGCATTTATTGACCGGAAGTCAGAGCAGTCTACCAAGCCATGAGTGAATTGGATGTGCTCTACTTAATGTTCATTTGTATTTTCACTATGTGTATGTATGTACTTATGGTTTTGAACTATTCCCGATAGTTGTCCAATAGAATGGACTAACACAAGGTCACACAAAATGAAACGTCACCTGTAGCATACTGCACATCTAGATTCTAGGTCTAGCCTACAATGTCTACATCAAAACTAGATCTAGAATCTAGACGAACATCTCAGCTCTATTCTAGACTCTTCTAAACTCATTCAGTCATCCTAAGTGAAACATGGCAGCTAAAAAGGTAAGAAATAGTATTTAGTTTAACTCTTTCTCTCCATAATTATTTTTCCACGTTTCGACGGAGTTATTCATTTTCCCATTCCTATTTATGATCCCTGTTATGATTAAGCTTCAATAGCTTTGTTGTTTGTTATCCAGAAAATGTTTTATTTGGTACAGAATTAAAGGGAAATGCATGCTCTTTTTATATAACACAAAGTCAAGTTTATAAAATTAAACATTAATTTAATTTAAGGAGATCGAATTAATGATGCTATTATTATTATTATTGCTTTTATATAGCGCTACTTTCATTTATAGCATGCTCAGAGCGCTTTTGGTTCAATCTCATTTGTGGACCGGTGGGGGGGGAGGGGATATCTAGGAGTTGGTTTTCCGTGCTGCCTTTAGGCGCTCAGTAAACACAACTCTGCCCCAGTCGGGTGTCGAACCTCGAGCCCCCTTCTAGGTAGCCAAGCCAAGCCAAGTTCAAGCGCACTTGGCCTCTCGACCACGCTTCCCACCAATCAATTGCTATCGTCAATCGAAATGTCAATCAGGAGAGAAAGAGTTAATAATCTAAACAAAAAATAATTAAAAATAAATACTTACAAAAAAAAACAAAAAAACAAAGCTTATATTAAGCGTACTTGTATCAATTAATTTTGATCAGTCATGTAATTAAATTTGTAGCACATCCAGACTAACAATATAAAAGCATTTATAGAAATAAATTAAAAAAAAAAGTGAATTTGTGGGTTAAATCTTGCTGAGGCTTCTCAAGCCAACGCGGTAACCACTCTGCTAGCGAACATGGAAGGTTGTAAAGTTATCTCTTGTTTCTATTTTATGTTTGTGTTCACTAAGCCTCAGACGGCAGCCTAATTTAAAGGGGACTCATTAAGCTCATATCACCACTTTAGTCAAGTACTATTTCATTCCATTTTTTATTTGAGATACCAAACAAAACAATTTATTACCAATAGTTAATTAACTAACTGGTTATAATTTTTTTTTATTGATTCTTGTGTTGTCAGGTAAAAGAAATAATTGTGCGAAATGTCAACTTGATCCGAGTACGGGTGTCAGAGAAATAACGTGTACAAACTTTTGGCCAGACAGACAGAAACACAGACAGACCGACAGAGTGAGTTGATATAAGTTTTGTAAAAATAATTAGCGAATTTACGTAATCGGCTTAGTACATTGATGGAGGCCCCAATCCACTTTTAAAAGCGTCAATGTAAAATTATAAATGCTATTTTTGTACCAAATAATAAAGGAAACAATACAAAAAATATTTTAAAAACAATGTCACAAAGACAGTTTGTGTGGAAACACAAACTCAAAATCGGCCCCCGAAGTGTTCCACCCAGGCAGGTAAAAAGGCAGGTATCAATATTTTCAGAAAGAATATCAGAATGAAATTCTATCAAAGACAAATGACAGAGAAGAATGGAAAAAGGAGGTTGACAGATCTTGTGTGGTGCCCGAGAGGTCCTGCAGACCAAAGGATAGGTGAAAGTGAATGTGAAGTGAGATGTGAACCTGGCCTAACTGATGTCTTATAATAAGTATTTAATTTCTTCTTCCTCGTTCTCATTATTATGTTGGAGTGTTCAGATGACTAGACCAATACATGAGATGAACTGCGCAGTGGTTTCCAAATCAGGGAGCTTTCCATATAGTTTTCTTTCTATTGGGGTGTTTTTGGGCCAGTGTCTTGTACGGGCCTCTTGGCAGTATCTAATTGATCTAATTGTTTTGTAAAGGGTCAATTTTCTTATTCAAAGCCTCAAGGAAAAGAATTTCCGTAAAAAAAAAAAAATTAAAAAATAAAATTCCTTTAGTTCAGTGTTCCAGGAGCGCTATAGTCCAATCTCAATTGTGGACCAGTGGGTGGGAGGGGGTATCTGAGAGAAGGTTTTCCGTGCTGCCTTTAGGCGCTCAGTAAACACAACGCAGCTCGAGTCGGGCGTCGAACCTCGAGCCCCCTTCATAGGTAGCCAAGCCAAGCCACGTTTAAGCGTATTTAGCCTCTCGACCACGCTTCCCAAAACTTGGTGTGTCCTAACCTGTATCAATATAAGCATTTTTATTAATTATATTTTTTTTTAAAGTAGAATTTATGTTTTATAAATAATGCTATATCTCTTATGTCCCTTTGGTTCCAACACGTCAAGAAGTCCCTCCCAATTCAACACTTTGACTGCACCACGTTGGAGGAACAGAACATCAGGAAAGAGAGACCAGTCCGTGGGTTTCGAACCTACTACTTCACAGTACCACCCGAGGATGAGACCGACTCTGCTAGCGAAAGGAGCAGTGCTGGGAAAACGCCAAGCTTACAACATGTGAGTGCGAGATTGGTTAGTTATTAAGTATTTTATAACACCCTTCAACTAACTCATTCTTTTCTGGTGTCACGGAACGGAAGCGTGCAAGGCCATTTCGAAAAACTAATTAGTATTCTTTCATTGGTTGAAAGTTTACATAACTAGGTCATGGCGGGATGTTGATGACGTAAATCCCATACCATATAAGGAGTGGTTGGGAATTTCCACGCGCGTTGGTTCCAAAAGGTGGGAAGCTCGGAGATGGTAAAAAAAAAGTATTGAAAGGAAGCCAGTCTAGCCATTGGTAGTTTGGGGGACCTGAACGGCGTTAGTAAAAGTATTTTATTAAATTGTATTGTACATTTATAAAGTGTTGATATTATTTGGGTTATTCCTAGTTCCAGAATGAAAGCTTTGTATTTATAGTTGAGGGATCTCAGTTTTGAATGTATAGTTTACATGTGTATCTTTGAGTGTTCAGTAATTGTTTAAATAGAGAAAATGTTTACAAAATTAGAACATCAGAAACGCATTGTCTGGTCAACACCATCTCATCGTAGTCATCTGGCACTCTAAACTAATCTTGCCTTGGCTTATACATTCACTGTCCAATGGACCTCATTCACCAATCGTAAATAAACACATTTAGCCACGTCATAATATTGATAAAACAATCAAAAAAAAAACGCAACACGTGACAGCCACTATGGATTACATAATTTGTATAGAAGATATACAGAATCACGTGGCTAAATGTTGTTTGTTTACGATTGGTGAATGAGGTCCATTCTCTTTCCGCCACTCACCTGGTGCAGTCAACTCTTATTGGTTGCTGGTACAGTAATCGTTGGGTTCTGACTCCAGACAGCTAGTCCAGCTATATCTTGTAGAAGAAAGGTGTGAAAAAACAAGTCCCTTTAAGTATAAAGTGCCTTTTAATTGTGAAGCATTTCAACCTAACATATATACAAGGCTAACATTATATACAGAACAACTCCACTAGATGACTTCCTTCTTGTTTCCAACACACTCCCAGGTACCCAACACTTGACGACCGTGTGTCACGGTTGACCACACATAGTAGCCGTGTCACAATATAGGGCTTAATTTGAACGTTAATCCTGGATAAATCTCCAAAAACCTTTTTAAACAAAATAAGCTTTTAACTTTTATTGAATTTTTTTTTTTATGGCTTCATTCAGCCGTTAAGCGACTATGTTTCAATGTCATATCGATAGTTCGTCCATCGTGGTTCGATGATGACCACTTTTGTCATCCAGGTGGCTGAGGGCTTTGCACTAGGGTTTTGTGCCTCCTCATTTGGCTGGTGAGACCTATGTGAGCCCGGAATGTTCGGCTGCACACCGGGCAGGTTATTCCAGCTGGAGCTAGTATCATTGGCCTTGCTTTTCTTCTCTGGCGCTTTTCTTCTGCTAGCACTGTTCTCTTGTCCTCTGCAACCTGTGCTCCAGTTTTTACAGCGCCACGCCATGATGCTCTGTCATGTGCCTCTGTCTCCCATGTGGCTGGGTCTATGCTGAACGCCTTCAGAGAAGCTTTAAGGGAGTCCCTGAAGCGTTTTCTTTGTCCGCCTTGAGAGCGCTTTCCTTCTCTTAATAGGCCATACAGGAGTCTTTTAGGGATGCGACAGTTTTCCATTCTGATGACGAGTCCTGCCCATCGCAGCTGGAACTGCATCAAGATTTGAAGGACTTCATTTCATAGAAATGAGATGAATGCCTGGGCAGTAGCTATGTTTGGAACGATGTCGCCTAAACAGCAGCCCCCCCCCCCCACACACACACACCTTTTTTCACGCAGCGGATGAATCCGAAAGAACGGCAAGTGCCGATGCAGTTTAGAATCAGCGGCGTCGCAGGCTCTGCCAGGGTATAACATTTTGTGCTGCAAACTGCATAAGGGTTGCCGGCTCCATGATTTCTCCTCAGGGTTGACTTACGAATTATTTCCCATGTTTGGTTATAAATGCATAAATTCTAGGTGATTAGCCAGCCAAGGCTAACGAGCCCCTCTTGTCTAAGGTTAAGTGGTTTAGTCGCCAGACTGGAAAGCTTTTAGTTACCGAGTTGAGGATCTTGGACTTTTTTTTTTTACAAAACTTATACCGGCGTCTGGTAAAAAGTGTGTATACGTTCTTTCTCCCTACCCCTTTCTCGGATCAAGTTGAAACTTGGCACAATTATTCATTGGTGAAGACAATACATGAATCAATAAAAACAATTAACCAATTAGTCCATTAATTACTGGTAATTCGTGTTTTAATTGATACCAACAAGGGAAATTAATCCTTAAGTATTCACAGATATGGCTAAATTTGTAGGGTTTTGTCCTCTTAAATAATTGTACACATTATTTCTCCCACACCCACATTCGGATGAAGTTCAAACTTTGTACTCAACATAACAGGAATACATTTGAAAAAAAAAAAAAAAAAAAAAAACAATTAGTCATTTAATTATTGGTAATTAATTATTTTGTTTGATATCGAAAAAAAAAGAAATATCTTCTACAATGTTATGAGATATAATTGTAAGTGTGGAATTCGTCCCCTTAGATAAGGATTTTAAAAAAAAAATTATTGTTTTTTTTTTTTTTTGCTCTACTCGTGTTGTTTGATTGTCCTGTACCCAAGACTACCACCTCCACTAGCGGTTGTATTAAATAATTTATGATTCAGAACAGGTGGATCTTTGTGCTGCTAGCTTACCACCCTCGTAGGCATAGCAAGTAATAAAAGGCCCACTTTCAGAGCTTGCGATCTATGAGGGCTAATGAGGTAAAGGCCGTCAGTTTCTGTGAACCGCGGTTAACTAGGGTGTCATACGGCCAATCCAACTACCATAAACAGAGACACGCCTGGAGTTTACCGAGGGACGGGGTGGCAGAGTCCTTTTGACCCTTGGAGAGCAAAGCATGTCGGCTCCCTCCCCGCTTCTCCCCCCCCCCCTTCTCCCAAAAGTGTACGTAATCCATATTTATATAAGAACAGTCAGCCTTTAAAACGTACATGTAATGTTAACGAAGTTAATTAATAAACGTACAATCTGCAGTGACAGATGGTCATGATATTTTATGAAGTGCTCAATCCATCCATCCCATTGGAGCTACAGTCTATGGAGGGCTCTGGCGTGTCTCTGGCCCTAAACCCGAGCCTTTCATCTCCACGCCCGGAACCCCCAAGCTGTTGTAGATCTGCCTCAACTTCACGAACATGAAGTGTTAGGATACCTACAATGCCCCCCCTCGCCCCTACTTATATAGTCGGTTGGACCGTTGGGGGGCCACACACAATCCGTTGACCGTCTTTCTCCATTTCCTCTGTGTTTTTTGCCTTAGATCGAATCTCTTTCAATGACAGGCCTGTCCATTCTTTCACCTTGTCTTCCCATCGCTTCCTCTATCTGCCTCTTCTTCTTTTTCCTGGTACTGTTCCCTGAAGGAAGGTTTTCACGAGACCTGAGGACCTTGCAATACGGCCATAGAGTTTTAGTTTGCGTTTTTTTTAAACAGTAGTTTGCAGGTCATCGTGGCGTCCAATATCTAGACTAATCCTGTCTCTAATCTTTTCATTGTGATCCCTAGGATCTTTCTGTAGCAATATATATATATATATCACGTGTTTAGATTGATTACACAGTTCGCTGTAGCCATAAGCTTAACTGTACCATGTTAATGATTCTAACGAAGTCCCCAAAGCCCTAAATCATTGTCTAAAAGAGAACCATGTGTTTACATGCATGACTGGAGATCATTAAAACCAGTGTACGTAACAAACACATGCTGCCTCCCCCTCCCCCTTTTATTCCCTTACCAGCTAATTAGAACAACTGTATTCTATCGATCAGAGCCCTTGATCAATCATGTGATAGGATCGTCGCTGTTATAGCATGGCCGCTTCCTGACTCGACGGTTCTCACAGAGTCCTGCCTGAGGGTACTATGTTCATAAAACGGCACTCGATAATAATAAGGCTTTACTTAAGAGCCCGAAGATTGAAGAGAAGGGCAGTAATTGACGTGGTTACGAAGTCCTGTGACCTACATATTTTGCCAGATCCCACGCAGACATAGCCGTTTCTCTGTTCGCATTTAACGACTGTCTTTATTAATAAATTTTCTTTTGGCATGACTAGTAGACAATTATAAATATTTCAACCAAAAATATTCGCGACGAACAATATATACAAGTCTCTGTTCCCAGGGCAGGATTTAAGCACGCAGAGGCTCAGTCTCCACTGCCCACAGGTTGCGACGTCGCAAGTCAGTGTTCAATCCTACTATAACAATCGGTGTCTCTCAGAGAAGCACAGTCTTCACCGGGATTCAAACCTAGAACCCATCTGTTCCGAAGCCAAGCGCTTTAAATTGTGCAGTTTGTGGAGGCCCCTGTTTTAAAAGTGAGGCTCTGGGCTGCCGTAAATCTGGCCCTGTATGTTGAAACGTATTTAGACTGATGTAAAAATGCGCTTTTTAAAACACTGGTAGATTTCCCCACTTCTCACGAGTTGAGAACCTCTCTTCCGGGGACCAGCATTTGACCAGCCCTACTCTGAAAGTTCACGCCGCGCGTTATTTTGGAAAGGCTTAGTCTGTGTCGACAGAACGTGAACAGCGGTGTTTTTGATCTCAGGAGTGAAAAGTTCGATTCTCAAGCGGAATTGTTTCTATGGAAGGAGCGTCGTAGTTACCATGGTGATCAAATCACCTGGCTTTTTTTAATCATATGGTGTTATTAGTTATAACAGGCGATGGAGTTGTTTCAATTCGTTATAGATTATAATTAAAACAGAACAATGTTTTTGTGAGACAATGGATGAGGAAGTTCAATTGTAATGACATAATATTTTTTATATTATGTCAGTACAAAGCACGTGATACTTTAGTTACTTCTTGGTTGCTGTACTTGTGGATGATGATTGTTTTTGTGTTCGTAACTTCATGGAAACCAAAGCCTTAAACCTGGGCTGGTGGACGCGCCTCTCGAAAGCGGCTCTAGCGACTTTTTGGGGGGAAATTTGATAGTTGCTGTATATTTCCGCATACTGGAAAAACTCTAGTTCGACCGTTATAATTTTTCATGCTAGCCACATGACACCCTGTTCGTTAACCATTTGCCAAAAAAAAAAAACAGATGACCTTAACACTATTTGCCCTATAGATCGCAGGGTCCGAAAGGGGGACTCTACTTTACTTACGTTCTAAAATAACTTTGTTATTACTCTGCGACTGCGCCACCCTCGACAAATTAAGCCCAATCAGACTTATTCTGATCGTATTCAACTTAAAAGAGGTTAGGTAATATAGAAATTATATTTATTCACATTTTCACAAACTCTGACCCAACTAGACTCTCTTAATTATCCTTTGGTATTGCTCTCCATTTCTAACGATTATTTTTTTAACCCTTATCTAGCTGACTAACTTAGTCACACAGCTCAACGGCTATTTCAAGTGACTATCCAAATACTTGTCTATAGGTATAAGTAGGTAGGCTTTTAGAATACCATTGTACATTTACTTCTACAATACTAATGATTGCAATGTCTTTCGATGACTAAGGAGCAGTTACAGTGTTTATCATGGTCACGCAAACTAAACAGCGACCTGCATTTTCCCCCCTCATCACGTGATTTTGTATTACTATAATTAAATTATAAAATTACATATAAAATAAATTAATAACAAAAAAAAAAAAAAACAAGCAAGAGAAGAAAGAATACTTTTTTTAAAAACCAAAGCTTATCTATAGGGGAAATAACCGCAAATTACTGCCATTTATCTGAAATTACAGGGTTTAGCTCCGTTTCTGTTGTGTAAAACAGAATTAATTAAATAGTACTAAACAACTAAATAACTGGTTAATTTTTTGGATCGATTCATGTATTGTTATGGGCTATGAATAATTATGCAAAAAAAACAAAACGTGTCAAGATGTATTAAGGGGACTAAATCCACACACACACACACACACACACACATATATATATATATATATGTAGCATTAAGTAGCATTTATTTCCCTTGTTCCGAAATCAAACAAATAATTAATCATCAACAATGAATTAACATTTTTTTATTGATCCAGGTTCAATAAATAATTGTGCAAAGTTTTAACTTGATCAGGGGCGGACTGGCTATATGGGCATTCGGGCAAATGCCCGGTGGGCCGGTACCCAACTGGGTCGGTAAGGCACCTAAAGAATCTCAAGGATGCCATTATGACACTCACTAAATCGAGGTTTTATAATAAAGTCACTTTTGAGCTTGGTGTTCAGAAAATTTTTTACAGTGGAATACTAATCGAAGTGATACTCTGGTTTTTAATCTCGGGATCCACCTTGCTTTAATGGGTACCTGACATGGGTTGAGGGACAAGTGAAGGCAGTTGATCTATCCTATACTATTTTATATCATTATGATATACAATATATGGGCAGGATTGTTAAGAAATGCTCGGGCTGATTTTGACATCCAGTCCGCCCCTGAACTTGATCCGAGAATGGGTTATGGATAGATATATGAAAAAAGGCACGTTTAAACTTATTACCATACAGACAGACAGAGTGAGTTGATATAAACTTTGTAACAACTGTACATTTGATTTCGATTTTTTTAAATTGGTGTTTAAATTACCAGATAATGGGGTTTTTAATCTAAAACTACACGCGAAACACTTAAACTATTTCATTGAATTAAGTCTATGACTGTGAAGAAGAGAACGGAACTGGCTCTGCGTCATTGACAAGTTCTGCTACTAATGTGTCACAGCAACAGAAAACTCCAGATCCATCCAGTTCCTTCCCATTGGCGCTCTCCTTGTCCGGTTTTTCCAACCAAGTTGTTACATTAAATGTCAAAGAGAATGGGTTCGTGGTCGAGTATCAATGGACCATATGGTGCTAAGTGAGATAACATTGTGGCGCACAACGCCACAAACCAACACACACAGTCACTATCCAATACAAACACACATATGCACGCATATTCACTCACACACATTTAGCTACACACTATTATTGGCTTCGATCCGTTGTTATTGTTACCACTTCCCCCTTTCTTTTTTCCACCCCACTAAGTCATTAAATAGATTAGATAGATATTAGATAGTGATATCTGAAAATGTATGTATATAAACATACATACATCAAAAAAATAAAAGGGGGGGGGGGGTGATGGGGGTACAAATACATGGTATGGAGTCGAGAGAAAGGACGCGGCATTTTAAGCGTCCCCCAATAGGGGAATAGCTGTTATAAGTTTTGTGTGGTCTGTCCGTCCGTCCGTCAGTCCGTCAGCCCTGATTAGATCGCCAAAGCTAGAAAAGATAATAAAACTATGAATTCATGATATTTGAGTTCTTTCAAAGTTTTGATGCAACATTTTATTTTCATAAACGTAAACCATTTTTACAACTATTCACTACTGATAAAAAAAAAAAAAAAAGAAACAGCAGCATCTGCACTACCTGCGATAAAACTGGAATTCACTATTTTGCAAACGTTTTCTTTATCTGAAATAATGTTATAAAAGATTGTTTTCTTTTTCTAAATTAAATATTCACTATTACATATGCTGCTTTTTTTTTTAAAGTTTACTAATGTTTTAAAAGAAAAATACAATTCTTAGTTTGAGTACAATTTAAAACAACAATTAATAAGCAGTGTTTCATATATAAATGAAGTGCCGTTCACTAAATCAGAAATACACTTTCATAATTAGCCAAAGGGAAAAGCTTCTTCCTTGAAGCCTTGAATGACAGATTGGTCTTTAACAAAATCATCATATAAATAATCATTAATAACATCAGTTATTGTAATTTATAAGATAAGATAATAACATCAATAAATCTACGTTTGTATGTAAAATGTTTTATATGTTTCGGATGTTCCTTCAGAGTTGAAGATAATTACTTCCTAGTCCAAACTTCCCGCAGGACGACGGGGGATGAAAGCGGGCAGGGTTTGAACCAGGGACCATCGATAAGTCCGAACGACAGTCCAGCGCGCAAACCGCGCGTATCCTGTGTTATCCGTCTCTCCTTTTTCTGATGGAGTATATAGGGTTGTGGTTGTTGATAGTTTGTCTCTCTTTGCTCCAAGTATTTATTCTAAAAATATTTAAACCTGCCATTTTATCTGCACTTCGGGGGGACCAACTTTGAGTTTGAGCTTCCACACAAACTCTCTTCGTAACATTGTTATTAATTTACCTGCGTCTACACAAACAATGGCCCTTGGCGCAAGAACGATAACTCCTAATGACTTCTGCTATCAGTGACGTGACCTAAACTCATTATGGCCCACTAGTTTGGGTCTGTAGTTTTCTGACACGGGGCGAAGATCGTACGAAGTGTTCTCAAAGAGGATTCCCGTGTTCGGCTGTAATATTATTAATACATTTTGTGAAACACACGGCAGTTGTTAGGTCAATATGACGTGTTCGATTACTCCTGCCTGCTCGTCCTGTTAGTTTCCAAGGAGAAAGAAATCGATCACAGTAGCGTAATAATTAGTAAATAAAGAGACATGAATCTAGGGAGAGAGAGAGAGAGTGATATGTGGGCTAATTAATTATGTAGTGGTATAAGTGATTGAATATAATATTCTTTTCAACCCTAGAGACCGAGGTAAAGTCAAACAACCGGACAGATACCTGATCGTGTGGTATGCGCAGCGGATGTGGTCTCGAGAGTCCCGAGTTTGAACCCTACTTGCTGTAATCCTTAGACGTCTTGCAGGAGGTTTGGGCTTGGATGTAAAAAAGTAAAGTTCCCCTTTCAGACCTTGTGGTCTATAGGGCAGACGATGGAAAGGTCATCTGATTATGTGGCCTACGGTTAACGAGGGTGTCATGTGGCCAGCACAACGACCAACCGACTTTACTTTTCCCCAACTAATGTCACGTACCCATCTGCGCTGGGTGGACTCAGAGACGCCCGAAGATCCCGAAATTAAAAACCCCAGGATTCGAACCTCGGATACCGGTTTGGAAGTCAAGCTCAGCTCAGCCACCGCGCCTCCTGGGCTTGGATGTAGGCCCTTTATAAGGCTCAATTCTTAAGTAACATCCGAAAAAAAGAGATATAAAATAAAAAAACATTGAAGTCTATCTATCTATCTATCTATCTATCTATCTATCTATCTATCTATCTATCTATCTATCTATCTATCTATCTATCTATCTATCTGTCTGTCTGTCTGTCTGTCTATCTATCTATCTATCTATCTATCTATCTATCTATCTATCTATCTATCTATCTATCTGTCTGTCTGTCTGTCTGTCTGTCTGTCTGTCTGTCTGTCTGTCTGTCTGTCCGTCCGTCCGTCCGTCCGTCCATCTATCTATCTATCTATCTATCTATCTATCTATCTATCTATCTATCTATCTATCTATCTATCTATCTATCTATCTATCTATCTATCTTTCTGCCTGTTTGTCTCTCTGTCTATCTATTTTTATTCCAATTCTTTGCTTCTGGTACTGTTGCCTGAAGGTCTCTGCAATCCCTGATGATCTTGACATGTGGACATACAGTTTAAGTTTGTGTTTTGAGACAGTGGTAAGCAGGTCATCATGGGTCCCGATTGCTGTATTAATCTTGTTTCCAATCACGTCAGGGCGATATATACTCGGCCTCTTTTTTCACTAGAGTGGGAAGATACTGTCTCTTGGATTTCTCACCTAAAGAGTTCTTCCATATCCGGTGACGAACAATGCTTTGCTGCGCATCATAGGCGCATGCGCAGGGCAGAGTTATTCAGATATTATTCTCTAGTATCGAGACTTGAAAATTGACTTCTGCTTAATGAACCGTTTTCACTTCATAGATATTCTGTTATGATTAGTTGTAATCGATTCACATACATATATAAATCTTTTGTTAGGATCAGCCATAATCGATTCTTATATATATTTGGTTAGGATCAGTTGTAATCGATTCATATAGAACGTTTGCTGGATCCGCTGTAGTCGATTATTCTCATGTGGGTTTCATTCCTTTGCTTTCTTGTTTTGTTTTTTGTTTTTCATTTTACATTACCTTTTTGTCTTTCTTCCTTTTTCAGCCTCTCTCTCTCTCTTTCTCTCTCTCTCTCCCCCCCCCTCTCTCTCCCGGACTCATATTTTACTTTCGAACTGCTTTGATGACGCCTTTTTTTTTTATTGTAATTCCACGGAAGTTTTGGTCCATGTCGTTGTGGGAGAAATGGATTTCTCTTGTTGCCCAACCTGGACAGTTCGCTTTTCAGGACTTGTTCTACGGGAGAGCAGAAACAATATCACGACGTTATAATGGCTTCTCTTTTTATTTTGTTTATTTACAGTGGTTTGTGTGCTATCTTTTATTGTGGCTTTCATTTCTTTGTTGTATTTCATTCTTCACCCTCTCTCTCTCTCTCTCTATCTATCTATATCTATCTATCTATCTATTAATCTATCTATCTATCTATCTATCTATCTATCTATCTATCTATCTATCTATCTATCTATCTATCTATCTATCTATCTATCTATCTATCTAATCTATCTATCTATCTATTATTCTATCTATCTATCTATCTATCTATATATCTATCTATCTGTCTGTCTGTCTGTCTGTCTGTCTGTCTGTCTGTCTGTCTGTCTGTCTGTCTGTCTGTCTGTCTGTCTGTCTGTCTATCTATCTATCTATCTATCTATCTATCTATCTATCTATCTATCTATCTATCTATCTATCTATCCCTCTCACTCTCGACATTTCTTTATCTATCTATCTATCTATCTATCTATCTATCTATCTATCTATCTATCTATCTATCTATCTATCTATCTATCTATCCATCCATCCATCCATCCATCCATCCATCCATCCATCCATCCATCCATCTATCTATCTATCTATCTATCTATCTATCTATCTATCCCTCTCACTCTCGACATTTCTTTATCTATCTATCTATCTATCTATCTATCTATCTATCTATCTATCTATCTATCTATCTATCTATCTATCTATCTATCTATCTATCTATCTATCTATCTATCTATCTATCTATCTATCCATCCATCCATCCATCCATCCATCCATCCATCCATCCATCCATCTATCTATCTATCTATCTATCTATCTATCTATCTATCTATCTATCTATCTATCTATCTATCTATCTATCTATCTATCTATCTATCTATCCATCTATCTGTCTGTCTGTCTATCTATTGTGTTTGGGCCAGTGTAACCCAGTGTATGTGAATGCTTGCATGCATTTAACTTATACACTCGGGAACTGGTCTGTCTGTATCAACTTCTATAAAAATCTCCTCGAGAATCAACGAACCGTAAAAACAAAAACATGGGAAATGACGAAATGAACTGCAGTGCATTCAATAAGGCTCAAACCTTTGGCTTTCTAAGTTACCTGCCTCAACCATGCTCGTGTCATGAATATGTGAATATGTAGTTTCTGTATCACCCCCCCCCCTACCAATTTTCCCTTCTATAAAAATAGCCATAATGGTATTGCCTTGGTGAATCCGGATAGCATCTTTAGTAGTGAAGCCCTATACTTATGCGCATGTATTGATTTTATGTGGTCATTATCTAGATCCGTCTATAAAATTTAGATGACTTATATCTTCTCTTATCTTTAATAACTTTTTTTTTAAAAACGGACTAAATTCTATATAATTAGGGGGAAATAAATTAATAATTATTTTGAATCCATTAAGGGGCAATCACTCGACATCTGCGGCTAGTGTCTGGGTTAGTGTTCTTGTTTACGGTTCATTCCCCCCATGTCGATCGTCTGGCCAGATAATTGTCAAGAGTGGCAGGCTTGTTTCGATTATGCGTCAATTATTATTTTTTTTTTGTGTGTTCGTCTAGAACCGGTGCTTGCTGTGAGTGTGTAACTTATATGTGTGTGTGTTGTAAAGCTGTGACGCCACACTACACAGACTCTCATTACATGTAAAATTATGCAGCGAAATAATTCATGTTTCAAAACTTCGCTTCGATTTTTCTTTGATCATTCTTCGTTGTAATAAAAGTGCTATAGAACAATGGACATTTTCGATAGAGATGACTTGTCCGATCTAAACATGGCGCTGTCCGATCGCCTGTCAGTCAACAGCGACGTCAGCTCCAACTTCAGCGGCGGTTCCAGTGGGGGAGCTGGGCTCCATTATTCTCGTGTGCACACTAGCTTCGTGGATTACTCCGGGGAGTCGACGCCCAGGGGTAACCTGTCAGACGTTCGCCAGTATCCGTATACTGACAAGACGTTTGGCGGCATCGTCAGGGCGCCAGGCTATGCAGAAACAAGCGAATTAGGTCATTCAGGACTTACTTCTCCAAGATGGACACGCGGGTTCCAAGGGCGCCCTGCCATCAAGTCGTCAAGGGTCAGCAAAAGACCCCCACAAACCGCATGGCCAGGCGATTCTGAAAACCTTAACTCTTGGCCTTCTCAGAAAGCTAAAACACTCGACAGCCGTCTGCTGTTAACCGGAAATGGCATCCCAAGAAGCTCTTCAAGCCAAGCTTCCGGCGAAAGACATTATAATGTCATGCCAAGGTCAAAGACCAAACTTACTTTGGATAGACTTAAGACCAACACGAGCCCGGAAATGTCTAAAACTAGCATCAAGCACGGAAAGCACTGCGAGGCTTGTGCTGTGGATTACATCAAACATTACATGAAGGTACAAGGTCAATACTGTCATCTTATACATTTGTTGACTTATATTCTTATCTTATTATAATACAGACGTTACTTCAAAAACAGAAGATGATTACGTCCTACGCGTCATGCATGTTAACCAATGACTTAAATTTTGCCAAGCCACTGGTTTTCCTGGCTGGCTCAGGCAACCCATTCCATGCTCTAATAGCACTAGGGAAGAAGCAATATGTTTACTTTTCATGAGCTAGCCAATGCTAGTTTCATACTAAACAATACCTTTTGTCTATTTTAGTAATTTTATCAATAATGACATCACTTGACTATATTTTTTTTTACATATTTAATTTTTTTTTTAATTACTCTTTTAATATGATAAGAAAAAAAAAGTAAAGTAGCCTACCCCTTTAAGACCTTGCGATCTATGGGGCAGATATTTCTGTTAACGAGGGTATCGTGTGGCCAGCACAACGACCAACTGCGTTCACTTTTTCCCAACTAAAGTCTGGAAACCATTAGAGTTGGGTAGACTCAGAAGGCGCCCTAAAAAATCCAGAAACACAAAATCGGTCTTCACCAAGATTTAAAACCGAGACCACTCGGTTTGGAAGCTAAGTGCTTTACCCCTCAGCCACCAAGCTCTTATATTGATATAGATAACAGAATAAATCAAAGGAGGTTGCAAGTTATAAAACCTTACTATAATCATAATGTATACATTCATAAATCCATATACCATTTCTGTTTCAACGATTTTCGGCTATTTGGTTATGAAACACATCTCTAGCGATAGGAAGGCAAAAGCATAAAGGTCATTCGTTTCTATGGTCGACGGTTAACGAGAGTGTCATGTGGCCAACACAATGACAACCGTGTTACTTTTTCAAACTAATGTTAGATACTAATTAGACTCTAATTAGAGGTTTAGCTGACTCAGGGGCGCCCGGTTCGGAAATCAAGTGCTTTATTACTCGGCCACCTTGCTCCAGCAAAAGAGGGGGGGGGAAGGGGCATGCAAGGTCTAGAAAACGTTGTATTGATAAAGTAAAAGGGACTTTACAAGACTTAGAAACTTAGAAACGAAGTCTTAACCGTAAATTTGAAATATTTATTATGAAAATATATAGGTATAATCCCAGCGTCGTAGTGAGGGGGGCGCCACACTCAGAGAAGTGCAAAAAAAAAAAATAATTATTGTAGATTCTTTATTGATATTATATATTTATTAAATACTTTTTATATATAAGCCTATATTTCTATGTGATGTTCATGGAAACTTGGGGGTGGGGGGGGGGGGGGGCCAATAAAGTTTCTTTCCCCGGGCGCCTTTTTTTTGTTCACTATGCCTCTGAGTGATCTTTATAAAGGGAGCAGCCATTGTGAAAATCCATTCGCACAATATTTTTACTAAATTATAAATTTTTTACTAGCTTAACTATTTTAACTGTGAATAGACCTTGCTTGTAATCATTGAACTGATTGCAATTTAGCTCTTGTGATATAAAGGGAGAGTAATCCTTGAAGGACTACCGGCAAGACATGGCCTAAATTGTGCCGATGTGCCGAAAACTCAAACTAAAACCCATATTTTGGGCTTGCTAAGTTTAAATTTTACTTCAAAACTAGATGTTAATGGTAAAGAAGTTGGCGTGGGAAAAAAAAAGCAAAAGATTAGTTAGTGGTGGAGTACGAAATGTTGCATACAGTTGAATGGCCAAACATTAGAAGTTGACTCATTTCAATACTTAAGGTCAAACATAACAAGAGATGGAGAGCCAATCATCATCATCAAACTCCATTTGAGTGAGGGCTTGAGAGGTTCAAATCCTCTCTTGCAAAAGCCCTGGACAGAAACCCTGCTGTCTTGCGTAGCGTATACATGTCACCATACAGGTCGAGAAATTTTGGCTTCCCAGACCTGTCAAGACGGAGATCAACAAGTCTGGGGTGGTCAAATAGAACTAATAGAAGAGAGAAAACCCTGTTTAAGTTGGGCATCCACTAAAGTAAAGTTCCTCTTTCAGACCTTGCGATCTATGGGTCATCTGTTTCTATGGCCAACGGTTAACGAGCAGGGTGTCATGTGCCAGCACAACGACCAACCGCCTTTACTTTCCCCAACTAAAGTCAGGTACCCATTAGAGTTGGGTTGACTCAGGGACGCCCTAAAAATCCCGAAATTAAAAATCCCAGCCTTCACCGAGATTCGAATCCAGGACCTCAGGTTCAGAAGCCGTGCGCTTAACCACTCAGCCACTGCGCCCCCACTGCAACCACTGCAATGAGCAAACTGTGGAAAATCTGGAAGAGTAACATCAACTTCCAAGTCAAATGAAAGCTGTATTCTTCCTTAGCAGTCTCTGTTCTTCTATATGGTTGTGAAAGTTGGACACTGAACTCTGAAGCAGAAAGAAGAGTCCAAGCTTTTGAGAGTAAATACTACAGAAAATGTTGGGTATCAGATGCCAGGAAAAAAAGACAAATGAGTTTTACAATTTTTATTCAACATACTGGCTGGCACAAAATGATAAAACACCCAAATACAGTGAAGTGACTAAAGCTGAGCTGGTTTGGTCGTATTGTAAGACAAGACTCTCTGTCAATAGCCCTCCTTTAAGGGCGGCCCAAAGAAAAGATGGCTAGATAATGTAAAAGAATGGACCGGACATTGATTGATATTCTGCTAAGAACAGCTGCTGACTGTCACAGCACCCTTAAGAAGTCAAGGGAGTCAAGAGACAGATAACTGTGTTGATGATGAATTTAATGCAATAGATCCAAAAGATATTTTGCTTTGTTTCCTGAAAGCGAATTGTCTTATTATTTTAATTAATGATGCACCACTTTAAACAACGTAAATGAAAACTTCCTTAATTAGACACTTTGAATGGCGAATGGTGAGCATTTAATTATTAGCAGTTTGTAGATCATAGCGTCTTATTTTCTGATTTTATTATAAACAAGAATTTAAAAAATAGATTTATATTTTTTAAGCACATTTAACCTTATCGTATGTCACAATCATTTCTGGTTATAATGCAAGTTTTTGGAGACTTGTACAATATAATTAAATTAGTGAACAAACCAGTGGCTTAGCTAGGGATTTGGTGGGTCCGGGGGGTCTGACCGTTTTTGGGGTCCCTGCCTTTTGAGATTAGACATCATGACATGAGGCATCATGACATGAGACATCATGGCATGAGACATCATGACATGAGACATCATTACATTAGATAAGATACATTCCCTATTCAAACCTTGCAATCTGTAGGGCGGATGATGTAAAGGTCATCTGTTTCTGTGGCCTACGGTTAACGAGGGTGTCATGTGGCCAGTACAAGGTCCAAATAACTTTTCCCCAACTAATGTCAGTTACTCATTAGAGCTGGGTGGTCTCTGAGGCGCCCAAATTAAAATCGCAGTCTTCACCAGCTACAGAATTCGGGACCCCTGGTTCGGAAGCCAAGCGCTTTACTGCTCAGCTACCGCGCCTCCATGTCATAATATAGGCTTAGTTAATAAATATATAAGTCTAAATTCTAATTGTACAGTATATAAGAAAAGTTTAAACAAAATAATCATTAAGACTCTTTTAATGAATAAACCGTTGTTTATAGGCGGGATAATGCACAAGTGACAAATCTCAATTATATCGCATCACGTCGTGCTTTCTGTGTAGCAAAGGTCATCAATAACATCATCTGGATCAGTGCTCTGTAGTTTATTTTGACTAGCAAGATTACTTGTCAGTGGCGTAATAAAATAAAATAATATAAAAAATTTAAGTCTAAGACTTTGACTGCTTTATTGATCCTTTTGTCATATAAAGACAACACAACAGAAACACACACATAAATAGAATAGACACAACATAAAACGTTCGTTCAGCGACTACACACAGGCATCTTGGTCCTTTTCATGTTTCCTAATCGAAGGGGGGCGTTGATAAAGTCTTATCTTATCTTATCTTATAAAATACAGACGTTACTTCAAAAAGAAGATGATTACATCCTACGCGTCATGCATTTAGTCATGCATATTAACCAATGACTTAAATTCTGCCAAGTCACTGGTTTTCCTGGCTAGCTCAGGCAACCCATTCCATGCTCTAATAGCGCTAGGGAAGAAGGAGTATTTGAACAAATTTTTCCTAGCATATGGGACGAGGAATGTGCCTTTATCTTTGTGTCTTTCAGAGTATTTTATTAAATTTTGTTTTTGTATTTGAAGATTATGGTTCAGTGTTTTATGTATAATTGCTACTTTACTTTTGAGTCTTCTGTCCTGAAGGCTTTCTAAATTTAGTGATTTTACTAAAGGTGTTACTCTAGTCAAATGTGAATATTCGTTTGTTAAAAATCTCACTGCTCTATTTTGTGTCTGTTCCAGTTTCTTAATGTTTTCTTGAGTTGACCGAGTAAGGTACGAACGAGTTTTTGTACCGCACTGTTCTTGTCTTGATTGACAGAAGTCGCCCACTTCGCGACGACTTGACCTAGTTATGACGTACGCCATTCAGTTGGGGGACCACCTCAATTAGGGGCCCGGAGGACTTTCAAATTTGCATCCCCCCCTTCCCCCACCTTAGCTACGCCACTGGGACAAACTCTTATATGGTCTAATGTCGGTAATGTAACAAAAAAAAAAAAGAGTTAATGTTGAAAATATGAAAAAAAAATATATGAAAACGAAAGCGAAACTAGACTTAATGTGTATTACGTTTCACATTCACAGAATCCTTCAGTGTCCGAACAAAACCGCAGAACCACTAGCATCATTAGTGAAATACTGGACCACCCTCGGCCTCGTGCAGCCATCAAGGCATTTTACGAGCCTCTGCAACTGTTGCCCAAATCGAAAGGTCAATATGAGGTAATTGATAAAAGAGCTAGGACAGTTATTTTGTTTAAAAAAAAAAAAACAAAAAAAAAAAACAACCTTAGAAATAATAAATTTAAAAAAAACTTAAATTTAACATATGCAGAGGCGTCGCTAGGGTTCATGTCTTCCGTTGCGATTAGCCAGTGCTCCTTCCCCCCCCCCCCCCTCCCACCATTATTTAATAAATTATCCTGATACCATTAGTCGTTAATATATGTAATCAATCAAAGGGCATGGAGCTAGTTGGTTTGAAAATGATTACAGACAGCTTCTTTTGATCTCATCTCGTGTTTTTTTTTTCTGACCATTTATCAGGTCGTTGTTACCTCATTGCCCCAGAGAAGTGTCACCCAATGTAGTCCGCACGCCTGGCACCCCCCCCCCCTCTCCCACAGCGACGCTACTGTCCCATGTATCATCGTGGTTCGATGATGACCACTTTTTGTCATCCATTGGGGCTGAGAGGGGTTTTGTGCCTCTCATTTGTCTGGTGAGACCTATGTGAGCCCGGAATGTTCGGCTGCACACTCGGCAGGTGTCGTGGGCCTTGCTTTTCTTCTCTGGCGCTTTTCTTCTGCCAGCGCTGTTTTCTTGTCCTCAGCAATTTGTGCGGCAGTTTTCACAGCGCGACGCCATGATGCTCTGTCATGTGCTTCCGTCTCCCAAGTGGCTGGGTCGGATGCCCCCTGAAGCGTTTTCCTTGCTATGATTCCGATGTACAATCTTTAGTGTTGATGTCATGTTAAAAACCAAAAAGGTTAATGGCATTGTTTTCAAAGCTTATTTGAGGTAGATTACGGTAGCAACAGTGAAAATTTCAATTTCGGGAGCTACAAGAAGTAAAGGAAACAAAACAAACCTTTCTTTAAGAAGGAACTAGCCGACCCGCGGTGTAGCATACGCCGCTATTTAGTGACGGGTGAAGACTTTGCGAAAGACAGAGTAGTCCAAATGGGGTGGGTTTGGGCAAACGACTGTGTGCGCATGCCCGGAGAGCGAAGAAGGCGCGGGTGCGGGCGGGGTGGGAGGAGGATTAGAGACTCGGCCTGCGTGCATGGTGTCCCTCATGGTTGGGCGACGTAGAGAATTATATATACGGAAAGAAGATTACTTGTTCTCCCCCCCCTCATGACTTTTTCATCGAGGGTTAGAGAGTCGGCGAGCGTGCGTGGTGTACCGCATGGTTGGGCGACGTAGAGAATTATTTTTTTATTTATATATAGATAACTTGCGCCCTGCGCTAAATGTACAGGGTTCCCTGCAAATCTTTTCCACGAATCTTTCAGAAAAATCTGATGCTAGCTGAGCTTACTAAAGAGGGACCGCTGAACGACTTCAAACTCTCCAAGGAGCCCGCCAACCTTCACACCGTCTGCCTGCCCAAGAAAGGTCTCATCAAACTGACCAGTATGGCCTACGAGCTGAACAGCCCAGACTACTACGATGACCGCCAGAAGAGTGAGTACAGCACCTGTGGTCACTGAGAAAATAGTGGACATTCGAAGATTGGGGGTTATTGGTATTTCTTACTTTAAATTTAAAGCGCTACCAGTCACGCTTGACAGCTCACGTAGCAGCTGGCCAGGCGTACAATAACTGACCGGTTTATTAGGTCACATTTAGCCTTAAGTTGATACTTAACACAATAACTGACTACTGACAAATAGACACAATTTAGACTTCAATTGATGACATGGTGTATGTTAATTTCCATTACATCCATATGTTTGAGTGTTGAAATCTGGTCATTGCCAGGAGATCCTCCAGGTGTGCACTGGGAACACACCAAATTTCATGTAAAGTCAGGTCAATGTCATGGACTTAAAGGATCAATGTAAACTTTTTTTTCTTTTCAGTTTCATTTTGTTTCCTTTCTTTCATGTTTCACTTTATTGTTTCGTTTCTCGCAATTTCTTTCAGTTCAAGCCATAAATGTGTGAATCTTTATTTTTTATTTTCTGAAGATATTTCCCACTTAGCACTTAATACTCTTATAGTGGTAAAAAAATAATAATTAAAAAATACTTTTAAAAAAGCAACGCTTATATTAAGCGTAATTGTATCAATTAGTTTGGACCAGTCATATAATTAAATTTTTAAATAATAATAGACTAACAATAATAAATCTGTGCGATTAGAAATATTTTTACCAATTGTTTTTGTTTAGCGCAATTTCATACTTTTAGCATTCTCAATACACTATGATCCTATCACTTGTCTGGACCAGTTGGAAAGGGAGGGGATGGGTATCTGTGTGATCTTTTTTAAAAATCTATTTATGTAAAGAAAAACCTGAATTCAAACAGGTGGGCTAAAACCCTTGTATGGCTTCTCAAGCTTACACGTTTACCACTCTGCTAGCGAAAAGCACATGAACATCGAAGATTGTATAGTTATCTATTGTTTCTGTTTCATGTTTCATATTATACCTTTTCAGTCAAGTACAATTTCTTTCCCTTGTTCGAGATACCAAACAAAAAAAAAATAATTACCAGCTACTTGGTTACATTTTTAAAATTGAATCTGTGTTGTCAGGTAAAAGAAATGATTCTGCAAAATTTCAGCTTGATCCGAGATTGAGATATAACGTGTACAAACTTTTTTACCAGACAGACAGAATAAAAATAGATTAAATTTACAAGTACTCTATTTACTTTTTGTAATCTATGTCATATATGTAGGCCTATTACTTAAAAAGTGGATTTTCTATTAGAGCTTTCGAAAAAGTGTTTGGGGCCTCCACAATAATCCTGTCCCAGGAGGCCTCCACAAACTTAAATCCGGCCCTGTCTAGATCTAACGTATTTTGTTGAGTTCATTGTTAAGGCGCCACATTTCATATCGTTCGTTGTCTTCTGTTTTAACACAGCTGCCAGCCAAAAAGAGCAAAGCAAGTACAGAGAGGCATTTTATGGTTCAGCCCTTCCGCCACCATCATCAGACGCATTCCGAGGTCAGCTCATCAGAAATAAAAGCATTATCAGACAAGTAAGCCCCGAGTGGTAGTGTTTGTTTGTTGTCCGCTATAATACTATAATGGCTTATATATTACAGAGATCAGACGTTACTTAAAAAAAAAAGTAGATAATTACGCCCTATGCTTTTAATGTGTCAATGTAGTCATGCATGTTAATCAATGACTTAACTCAGCTCGTTGGTATTCCTGGCTGATTCAGGCAACCCATTCAATTCTCTTATGGCTCTAGGGAAGAAAGAGCACCTGTGCTCTTGGCACATCCTGACTAAAGCGTAGCCACTGTAATGAAGCTATAGTTGGACCGAGACCAATCGTTACAGAAGGCCTGTACACTGACCTGCAACGTCACAACTTGTGGGCAGTTTAGACCAATAGCTCATTGCAACGTCACAGGTCTCGGTTGGACGCGTAGAAGTTGGGTCTAATCGGGAATTTCCTTTATTGACATGACGGTACATTGAAAACGTAAAACGGAAATAGCCTAGAGACAGGATAACTGTAGAGACTCACTTCAGCATTGCTTAGGAAAGCGGTTCTCAACCTTTTAAGCTCGGCGACCCCTTTTTACAATTCCTCACTTTGCCGCGACCCCCCCCCCCCCCCACACACACACTCAGCAATAGAAGAATAGACCAAAACAATCCATTTTTTTGATGGTCCTAGGCGACACCTGGTAAATCGTCAATCGACCCCCAAAGGGGTCGCGACACACAGGTTGAGAACTCCTGGCTTAGGACAGGACATGTTTTTAGCTCTAGCGACGTTGGACTGTGCCCTTCTTTTGGAATTAAAAAATAAGCTCCCCTTTCAGACCTTGCGATCTATAGGGCAGATGATGTAACGGCCAAGTGTTTCTGCGACCCACGGTTGTACGATGGTTTCTTGTGGCGAGTGGCCAACCGCCTTTACTTTTTCCAACCAATGTCAGGCACCCATTAGAGCTGGGTGGACACAGAGGCGCTCTAAGGATCCCAAAAAATAGAACTCCCAGTCTTTACCAGAATTCGAACCCGGGACCCTAGGTTTGGAAGCCAAGCGCTAAACCTCTCAGCCACCGCGCCTCTTGATACAAATAAATTATTAGTATATACATATAAATTATTAGTATTTTCCTTTTTTTTTTCTTTTCTGGTCCCTGTGGGTCCCTAATGGTTATGGGCCCCAGGGGAGATAATAGTTGCTACACCATTGTTAAGTGGTACTTCCTTACCACGTAAAGTCCTTACGCGTTTTTTTCCCCTTTCAGGGGCCGCTAATATCCGGATGACATTGGGTTACATGAAGAATAATTTACATTGGGAGTTATTTATAAACCTCAGTGAGAAGCAGTGGACGAATATTCTCTATACTCAAAAAAAAGACATACTCTTGAAATTTCATGGTGTTAAAAAACAATTTAGAATTGACTTTGTTCTTTGATCAACAGATTCAAAAAGGGGAAAAGCTAATGGCAGACCTGGAAGCACTACGTGATGGACACGAGATGACAGATGGCGATTTATGGGATACGCTGGTTGGAGGAATACTGTCGTATGAGGTAAGTATCCAAATTTGATTTGCGACCTAGAAATTCTCAAGCCAGAGTTGAATTTTTGCGTTCATTTTGCTGCTGTACCACAGCTTGTCTAATGGTATGGGAACCGTTGATTTTCCGTTATTCTAGTTAAGAGTCTACGATAAAAATAAATTAATCAAATTAATAATTTATTTTAATGTTTACATGTGTAATAAAAATAATAGACACATTTCATAGCCTCCTGGGAAGGTGGTTGTTTTTTTCAAAGGCAGAGCAATAGAAATTAATCCTAGAATTTCACTTGTTCCGAGGTCTATCGTTGGGGCATAGAAAGTATAACTTGGCATCCCATGTATCACAAGATTAATACCAGTTTCTTTGAGACATTAAGATAAGATAATTTTTATTGATCCAATCTAATGGAAATTCAGTTTGACTACAATTGACAAGCTCAGATAGACTACATCTATCACATGTAATACCAGGGTATCACAAGTATTTTATCATGTCTATTACTGGGGCATCACATATTTTACTAGGGCGTCACAGTGTATTACTGGGGCATCACAAGTATTTCTAGGGCATCATATCTATTACTAAGAAATCACTTGTAACACAAGGGCATCATGTCTATTATTAGGGCATCACATGTATCACAGGGGCATCATACATATTACTTGGGCATCTCATGAGATACTAGGGCATCACATTATCATAGGGGCATCCTATGTGTTACTAGGGCATCACATGCATTAGTTGGGCATCACATGTATTTGTGGGGCATCACATGCGTAAATAGGGCATCACGTGTAAAACAAAAGCATTATATCTGTTATTAGGGCATCCCATGTATTACAAACGCATCTTATCTATTACTAGCGCATCACATGCATTACTAGGGCATCATGTGTATAACTGGGGCATCATATGTATTTGTGGGGCATCACATGCATTACTAGGGCATCATGTGTATATCTGGGGCATTAAGTGTATTACTGGTGCACCACAGATATTACTGAGGCATCTCTGGAACTACTGGGACATCATATCTATTAATAAACAATCGCATGCAATTTTTACTGGCATATCAAATCATTAATAGGGCACACATGTTTAACTAGTGTATGACATGTGTTACTGGGGCATCACATGCACATTTCAGATATAGTGACCCTGTACCTTGAATGGCGATCTTTCCAGATTTAGTGAGCCCTGTACCTTGTAAGGTAGTCTTTCCAGATTTACAGAACCCAGTACCTTGTAGAAAAGTCTTTCCAGATTTAGTGAGCCCTGTACCTTGTAGGAAAGTCTTTCCAGATTTAGTGAGCCCTGTACCTTGGAGGAAAGTCTTTCCAGATTTAGTGAACCCTGTACCTTGTAGGAAAGTCTTTCCAGATTTAGTGAGCCCTGTACCTTGTAGGAAAGTCTTATCAGATTTAGTGAGCCCTGTACCTTGTAGGAAAGTCTTTCCAGATTTAGTGAGCCCTGTACCTTGTAGGAAAGTCTTATCAGATTTAGTGAACCCAGTAACTTTTAGGAAAGTCTTATCAGGTTAAGTGAATCCCTTGACTTGGTCCTGAGCAATGTTTGCATTTTTCAAATCAATAGTAACACTCGTTTACATTTATCTTTGTCTACCCTGAACATCAAGACTTTACAGGGAACCACAAAATGTTTAATACTTAGGATGAAAGCACAACATATTGGTTCTATCAATGATTTTGTATACTGCATCTTCCTGATTCTTTTGTGTACATTTGGGGGGGGGATATCTGAGCAAAACTTTCCATACTGCCTTTAGGCACTCAGTGAATACAACTTAATTAATGGCAATGTCTTCGATTCCGAAGATTAAGGATGAGTGCAGTGTTTCACATGACTACGCAAACCCAGTAGCGACCTGCATATTTTCCCGCATATCGTGCAGACAAAGCCGTTGTCTGCTGGCGGTCTTTTTAAGTTTCTGTGAATCTCAAATGTTTTTCCTGCAGCCTTTGTGAGAGCTCTCTGTCTCTTTCAGAGGCCATCTGCTGCCAGATACATTTTCTCTATGCCAGTGAAAGCAAAATGGCACCTGAATTGATCTTAATTGCGCTTACGGAGGGCACTTCTGTTACGCCGTCCTCATCTAAGCTCGCCTTTGGCATGCGGTCGTCTCCGATGCGGGATAAGATGGTAATTAGTACTTCTATGCTGTCCACACCGGCCTCCAGCAGAACATACTTATATACATACACCACTTACAGACCTTGTGATCTGTCTATTCTGTCCCTTAACTTTCGTAGTAGGGGTGCTGTGACAGTTCGCGTAACGAAATCCCTCCACCTTTTCCCGGTCAGCAGCTGTTTTGAGCTGGATATCAGGAGAGAGGCCGGTCCATTCTTTGATGTTACGATCTATGGGACATAATTTAAAGCTCATCTTTGTCCAAGGGTGTCGTGTGGCCAGGACAGCCACCACCTTTACATTCTCAGTGTATATTAGTCACCAATAAGAGTATGGTGAATTCAGGTGTGTGTGGGGGGGGGGGGGGGTCCTAAAAATCCCAAAGTTCAAGATCCCACTCTATAATAGAATTTGAACTCAATACCCCTTGTTTCAGAGGCCAAGTGCTTCACCACTCAGCCAGCACCACATAAATACAACTTAGCACATTAAATCGTGAATTAAAAAATTTAACTTGAGCCCTCCCCCCCCCTCCCTTAATCAAGTAGTTAATTGCTTTATGTTGAGCCAGACATCTTATTAATAATTAAATGTGGATAAACAATCAAAGATACAACAGATCTCGTTTTCTAGTACAAGGAAGGTGGCAACTATAAAAAAAAACCCACCAAGCCAAACTCTTCTGGTCCAGAATCATTTCACCAATCAACAATTTGTATAGGCTTTGGTTTATTTCAAAACATTATGAACATAGAAATAAACCCAGATACATTACACAAAGAAACCATAAGTTAAAAAAACAGTCAAATAAGAAGATTTCAAAGCACCATAATCACTGAAGTAGACAGTATTCTCCAAATAAAAAAAAAATAGCAACTAAAGTATAACTATTTATAATGAACACTTGCTATAATATAAAGTACAGGCCAAAAGCTGTATAACATACAAAAAAATATCTCATGAATTATGTCCAAATGTATATTGTTTTAATCACTCTGTGAGAATAATTGCAGATTCAGTGTCTGGGATCAATCAAACCAAACCAATTGATCTTGAATTCATAATTTATGTTGTGGTATTGATCTATATTTTTATATCATTATATCACTAAAGAAGCATTTTAAGTCAATCATCAAATGAATTCAGAGTTATGGTACTTTAATAAACAAATTCAGTACATAAGGGTTTTATACATATCTAGATACCATTTAGTTTAAGTATTACAACAAAGCCCACACCACAAGGTCAGTGAAACATTTTAAAGGGGAAAGATTTTGATTGAATAAAAGAAACCTTACACTCAAGCTCATACAGGACCTTCCAATCTAAAGTGTAGAAGATGTTAAGGTCATCTGTTTCTTTGGCCAACGGTTAACGAGCAGGGTTTTATGTGGCCAGCACAACGACCAACCACCTTTACTTTCCCCAACTAAAGTCAGGTACTCATTAGAGTTGGGTGGACTCAGCGGTGCACTAAAAAAATCCAGAAATTCAAAATCCCAGTCTTCACCAAGATTCGAACCCAGGACCCCAGGTTCAGAAGCCAAGCGCTTAACCACTCAGCCAATAGGCCTACTCTACTTTGCTAGGGATTAATTTGAGAGAAGAAGAAAAATTGCTAGATTATGGGATCTAATCAAGTTGCTTCACTTTAACATCTTCACCCATCACACATTCACAGAGACATGTCCAAATTTCATTTTTCTGTGATTCTATTCTATTTTACGGGTTTCAAATATGCTTAAACTCTTTCAGTGTGTACTGTTTTTTTCTGGGAAGAACTAAAATGTGCAAGGCAGGGTAGAGTTACTAAATCTAACATAATGTTTTGAATTTTTTAAAAGGAAAATGAATTTGCTACAAAAGTACAATAAATAGAATAAATGATTCAAGAATGCATTTTTTTTCATTTAAAAGAGTAGGGTACAAGAGGAAATACATCTAAAAATTCATCAAAAAGTTATATTTTGAAAGATAGAGTAACCCCACACTGAAAGAGTTAAGAAATGAAGATTATTACATACAAGCCCAAACCTCCTGCAGTGGACAAGATTCGAACTGGGGACCAGCGTGATGATAGTTCAAAGCGCAAATCAAGCAGCCAAAAAATCCAAATTACATTTTTTCTCTCCACAGTTCTGTCTTTAAGTGTGTATCTTTTATAGTTATAAACTTATTGCACATCAACATATGAAACAGGACACAAATTAGCCACATTCTTTTAAAAGGAAGAGAAAAAAAACATCAAATCACAATATTAGTAACATACCAGTAGATCAAGGCTAACAATACATTTAAAATTATGTTCAAAACTGCCACCATTTGATTCTGACTACAAGAGTATATCAATATGATATATAGTTTACATTCACATCTTGTACAAGCTGTCTGGTTTATTATAACCACAACTGTTTTCTTGCATTTCAGGAGTTAGGTAATAATTCATCATGCATGATATAGCTCTTTGAATAATCATTATCATACAAAGTATCAATTATCATACAAATTCTATCTCTTTAAAGTATCAATTATACAGGTTTTATCTCTTTAAAGTGTTAATTATCATACAGGTTCTCTTTAAAGAATAAATTATACAGTTTCTATCTCTTTAAAGTGTCAGTTATCATACAGGTTCTATCTCTTTAAAGTGTTGATTATCATACAGGTTCTATCTCTTTAAAGTAACAATTATACATGTTTATCTCTTTAGAGTATCTATTATCATACAGGTTCTATCTCTTTAAAGTGTCATACAGGTTCTATCTCTTTGTGGTCATGCCAATTATCATCGGGATAGAAGTTCACAGTTATTTCAAACTTAGCCTTGGAGAACAAATAAGAAAAAGAGGCTTGCCCCAATGCTCTGATCCAGGAGAGAAGGAAAAATAAATCACAAATAAAACAGTTCTCAAATATGGGCATTTTGGTGGAAGCTATTTTATCACAACAAAACAAAAGTGAAGAACAACAAGAAAAAAAAAAGTAAAATGGTATGCTGGCTACATAAAACAATTATAAAATGGCAAATTTTTAAACAACGCATTACAAATTTAGATTTGATCACTACAATGTTATCTACTTTTACCCTACCAAATAAAGGAGAAATGTTATGTCATGTTGCGATTTTCCTTATTAATTATTTTTTTTTACCCCTTTAGACAATGCATGTACAAGTTGCCATATCGAGCCTCTAGTCACAAGATTAGACTGTAGCTAGTGTTCAGCAGATCTGAATAACAGAAGCTGTAAATTTTCACAAAATCAGATCACAGATGAACTTCAAACACAGGCTTTGTGCAGAAGCCTGTGTTGAACATTTAAGGGGCCCATGATGCCAGATATCAGGCCGGGCCTTAGGCATAGACTAAACAGGCAGCATCCCCAAAGTGATGTGGGCCTCGGACAGGACTAACAAATTTGTAGATAAAAAGTAGCAAAACTTGGATCAGATCTCACAAATAGTAGAGCACTAGGACTCTGCGTTTACAAGTCTGTCTCTGTTACAGAAATTGTGATATGTGAATTTCACTTATTTGTCCATTTAGATATATATAGATGGACAGGTTTTTAATTTTTAAAAAAAAAAAATTTTTTTTGGGGGGGGGGGGGAGCTACCAAATTCATTTTGCCTCCGATTATCCAAGGCTGGCCCTGCAGAGACCATAGAGTATATCACAACCTAAAATAGTTTCAATTTCAACAACCAAGTCACAGAGTGTCTCAACAAGCTTTCAAACAAACTGACTGTGCACAGCAGCCCAAAAATTGTCCAACTATTTCTGGGACCGTGACGACCAAACAGACAAACACACAATTCCTCATATTTTGAAATAACACTGTGTTAGATCATCCTTAGAAAAATCCAAGCTCGTGGGAATGCTCCAGTTGAAAGAACAAAAAATTACAAGGGCAAGACCTATGTTCACTATCTATTGTATCGTTACGTAAATAAAACAACCTTCCGATTGGTCAATAGGGTTATGATAAAATAACACACTATCCACTATCAACTGGTCCATTGGGATATGAAAATATAACACATTCCTACATAACAAAGATGCTTTATGTAGAGCCTGGGAACGTCAATCACTACAAGAAAAAACTCTAAGTTTGAGAATGATCAAAACAGAACATTACATTTTAAAAGTTGTCGTTAAATTTATGCTTATACTAAATAGCTGTGCTTTAGGTAGACTTTAAACGATCAGGACCTGTTGAGAATGCTCTGTCTATGTCTTTTAGCAGAAGCAGGCTTTTTAGTGCAGGCGGACATTGGAGTCTATGTGTGGCCCAAACCACATTGTGGCCGGAGCACATCATTGCACACCTGGCAACCCTGCGGGCCTGGTTCTGCAGGGACATGACCTGGTAGGAAGCCCTTTTTCCATCAGAGGTCTGCAGGTGGTGGTCCAGCTGCTGCATATGCTGAGAACGAGCAGCATGCCTCTGGGTGTTATTCGTACCATTGGAAGTGCCCAGAAGTTCATCTTGAGAGCTGCTGGAACAAAGCTGAAGCTTGTGGAGGATCATAGGGAATTCTTCAGGTCTGGAATTGATCAGAACGCGGATCAAAACGTCTGAGGATGACCCCAGGGAATGCCCATGGGCAGCTATTAATGCCATTAGAATATCCATGCCCGGTCCTAGAATATCCAGAGAGTTCCTCTTCACGAGTTCTGACATAGCCAGAATGACAGCATTCTCGTGAGTCAGCGTGGGTTGGGGACCGCTCTTGGGACTGACCTTCGCATAGCCGTATGCCGGGCAGAAGTCTTGTGGCCGAGGCCTGGTGAGCCCTCCTAAATATACCAGCTCATTGACAATGTCAATGTTTTGGTTGATGACTGCCTGGTACAGGGGTGGGCCTGAGCACTTATTCCACTGATGGACCGTGACCATGTTAATGTCTGCTCCGTAGTTCACCTGGAAGAAACGAAACAAGATTAGAACACGACTTTCACTTTGACCTTTAGGACAAAATATTTAAGAATAAAATAACAGTGTTAAATCCCCTAAAGAACTCTTCTATTATGTCTTAACTGACAGAGTAAATAAATATAAATATATATATATAACATGTGAAAGCAGCTCCTTTGTTCTCCCATGAACACACAAGAAATCTTAGAAATAAATACAGCACAAACAAATCCAAGGTTAGAAATTTTGAATTAATAATCTAACAAGAATGACTCCACAAATCCATATCACAAATATAATAAGACATGTCTTCGACTCTTAAGATTAATGATGAGTGCAGTATTTCAAGTGGCTATGTAGTCCTAGCCTGACCTACATATTTTGCCACTTTCAAAGCAGACACAACGGTTGTCTTCCGGTGGTCAATTTAGATTTTTAACTAGCCATCTAAGCCTGTCCTCGGCAGTATATTTCACAATATAGATATACATAATTATATATCAGGTCAAACTAGTAATGTTAAAGCTGACACTGTCCTCCTTTACTATTAGATAGCACGCCCCCTTGGCTTCCAAACCAAAGGGTCCCTGGTTCAAATCCTGAGATTTTTTATTTCGGGATCTTTAGGGGGGACCTCTAAGTCCACCCAGCTCTAATAAGTAGTTGGGGAAAAGTAAAGATAGTTGGTCGTTGTGCTGATCACATGACACCCTCATTAACCGTGGGCCACAGAAACCGATGACCTTTACATCATCTGCCCTATAGATCGCAAGGTCTGAAAGGGGAACTTTACTTTTAAAACTTTACCACCTCTAGAAATTATAAGAAAAAAAAAAAGAAAAAAAATAATGAGCATAGAAATTTAGTTTGATCTAATACAAAGTCAATGTCAAGAGCATGACACTACTAGACCTATTTTCCTTTTCTTATTTCTATTAGTGACAAGTTTATTAGTAGGTTAATCCCCGTTGGCTCTTGCTGTGATCTGCGACAAAAACTTAATGTTCGCAGAAGCACATCTTTTAAGAACTAGAAGCCCATTCACATTAACACGGAAACCGCACAAGGAAGCACTTACCAACAATCTTATCATGTCTATCATGTTGTAATCTATGGCAGTGCTCAGTGGTGTCATGCCATAGATGTCTATTGCATTAGGATTCGCTCCCTTTTCTAACAGAAGCTTATAAGGAGAAGAAAAAAAAAAAGGTGTTCAATGCAATTAGAAAGAAAAGTAAGAAATTATAATTGATATATTTTAAAAGGTAAGTTAAAAATTATTATAATAACCATTATGAGTTTTATACTAAAACATTCAAATACTTCATAGAAACAAAGAAAATATAATTTCTTATTTCAACATTATGGTGTGATATAATTTCTGAAAATGTGTAACACAGGGGGTGCAAAAGAAATCAGTTTTATTTTCAAAAGACAAAACTGTGTTACATTTGCATAACAATTATTAAGTCCATTATTTTAATAAGAAAAATGATTATTCACAATGTTTACTAAGATGAATAATCATCTGGAGAATGCAATTCTGCAGCTCAAAGCGTAAGAAAACGCTTGCAAAAGGGTCTCGGTCCTGGGCTCAACTAGGGAAGCTTACAGTGCTCCCTTAGCTCACTAAAGATATTAGGAAAACTGGGATATACGAGGGTATAAGATGCACAAGAATGGCTGCATGGTCCTGCTGTGTGCGCACCGAATTACAGTTCGGCCCTCTTGATGGGCCCAGGGTCATACCCTTCCCACTATCATCACCCATCGACCTGTGCGAAAACAAAGATAAGATATGGTAAATATTTCAATGAGGATTTTATAATCATTTCTTTACAAAAGACTTATGATTGCCCTTATTATCTTTCATTGTTTTGAGATATGGAGCTTTTGTATACATTCATGCATATTTTACAATTTTGTTTTAAAACTTCCTACTGACATCACCCATCATCTTGCGTGACAACAAAGATAAGATATGCTAGATAATTCAACGAGGATTTTATAAACATTTCTTTACAAAAGACTTATAATTGCCCTTGTTATCTTTCATTGTTTCAAGATATGGAGCTTTTATGCATATTTTACAAACTTGTTTTAAAACTTACAAGTGTTTGGTGACATGGAGAAACAAACACAAATAGATTTAATGCACAGCAATGATATTATTAACTTATACAAATTCTGACTAAATGGTCAAAACTTTTTAGACGAAACTTATTGACTGCTTATTACGCCATCAAATAAAAAGAAAATGTTAAAAATAAAAGATCACCATTAACCTTGAAATAACAAAGGGAAAGAAAATGATTTCAACTAAGACATAGTAGATGTCTAAGAAACTTCCTACCTTTGCAGCCCTTTCATTTCTGTAAACCAAAGCCTTGATCAGAGGTGTGCGGCCCCAAATGTCTCTCTTGTCAATGTTCTTTGAATGGCTAACCAGCTCCAGAACACTCCGGAAGTTTCTCTTCTTGCAAGCTTCATGCAGCGCTGTCATGTCACAGCTGTCTGCCTGGTCCACATTGACGCTGCGCTCAATCAAAAACCTTAGCAGGAATCAAATTTTATGCATTTTTTAAAAAGCTGATAAACATAGGGAACTTTAAAAAAAAATGTTCAGAAAAAAAAATTTTTTTTTGAAAGTGCAGATTATATTTTTGCTAAAATGTTGAAAAAAAATTATTCCATGTTACACATAATACAGTAAGAGAGATAGTTCTTTTAAAAATTTGTTGTGCAGGCACTTATGTTTATGTCGACATGAGAATGAAACAATACGTTTGAAAAGTAAAAAGTTTCCAGCTTATGGTCTCTGCTTGCTCTTTTCTATTGTCAGTCTTCCAGATCTTCAATATCTCTGTTCAATTTTCCACCAAGTCCACAACCTTTTTTTTTTAGCTTCATGAAGTTTTACTTGTAAATTTCCCCTTTCGGACCTGGTGATCTATAGGGCAAATGATACGCTTCTGTGGCCCACATTAATGAGGGCATCATGCGGCCAGCCCAATGAGCAACTGTCTTTTTCCCAACTAATGTCAGCTACCGATTAGAGCTGTGTGGAATCCGAGGCCTCACTAAAGATACTAAAATTAAAAATCCAAGTCTTCGCCAGGATTCGAACGCGGGAGCCCCAGTTCATAGGCCAATTTCATTACCACTCAGTCACCACACCTTCTTATCACATTATATTATAGTAATAAAAAAAAGACAAATTTCCTTACGGATAATAAAGATTATTATTATTATTATTATTAAATAATTATAATTGCTGGTTTTGTAAAGCCAAACCTCCATGCTTCTGTTGAAAGATCAGTGCCCTATGGTCTGATTTTCTTTAGTGGAGTAAGAAAACATCTAAAGATAAACCGGGAGAAGTTTTTTTTTGCCTCTCAGCCATGCATCTCATAATTGGTATGTAAGTTACTGAATATGTGCACAGCAAAGGCACTTAAAACAGTTTGACTAAATATAATGATATGTATTTAAAACAGTAATTTATCCTCAAACTACTGGAATAATTAACTAGTTTGGCTACCACATGAATTAATCTCTCTAAAAATTAAGCAAAGTGTTCCGCTAAATACTGAGAATGTGCGGAATGTTCCTTTAAGGAAAAAGTTTGTGAAACACAGCCTTAAAACAGCATTATAATAAAATGTGACCACAATACAAGTAACTCTCACACCAACATAACTTGAGACACAATGTTTCTTACTTGACTATATGATCATATTCTCTGGCCGCAGCTCTTTGTATCAGTGACGGCACCGTCTCTATGTTTTCTATGCTCCCAAAATTCTTAAACTTTGGAGACTCAAGAACTTCTCTAAGGCCTTCAATATCACCCTAGAGGAAACAAACACAAACAGATAATTTTACAGACTTTTCAATTTTCTGTTGCATTTTTTTTTTAAAGATGATTTATGACTGCAACAAGTCAATTTAACAGGAAAGACTGTAAATGGGGAAGCATCAATTCCAGTATTTTTTTTTAACAAACTGCCAGGCACCTGAGATAAACTTTGATTGGTAACAAAGCAGGAAGGACTACTCCTATCATAATGCTCTAAAGCAGTGATGCCCAAAATACGGCCAGATTCGGACCTCAACATGGTTCCATCTGGCCTGTCAAAACGTCAGTACAAAGTGTAGAAAATTCCCTTTAAAAAAATTTTAAAAAAGCGTCTTTTTTACCTTCGTTAGGGACCTCACTTTTTCTATGATGGAATGGTACGATGACCTTTGTGAACTGGGACTCTGAATGTAGAAGTTACGAGGAAGAGTAAACAGATCTTTACTTTTTTTTGTGAAAAAAGATAATTAGCCAACATATTTGTTTTATAAAAAATGTGACTATTTTGATTAAAAAAAAAACAACTACATTATCAAATAAATATGACGGCATTCTTGATTTGAGCTGCAAATAAATGATTGTTAAACTACGCCTAGAGATTGTAGGAATGATGGGAATATTTACAGAAAGGTACCAGAAAATGAGTCGGTGCTAAAGCTAGCTACAATGTTGCTCACATTTTAAGCAGAGAAAGGAAGCCATTTTCCTACACATTAAAAAAAATAACAAACCCCAATATCCCACTAATTAATGTAGTACTAGATCCACAGGTTTCTAATAAAACAGCTTGAGGTCAATTTAATATCGTTATTGTATATGGCCTGTGACACGAATATTGGAAATTAAAATTGCCCACAGACCAAATTACGTTAGGCATCACTGCTCTAAAGATATATTTATTTGTCTGCTAAAAAAAAGGTTTTAAAATTATTTCTAGTAAGATGCAAAGTGGTTTCAAACGTGCTGAGAAGAAATGCATGCTAGGCTACAATTTAATTATCTACAAGCTAGAAACCATGTGTCACAAAATACAGAAAATGGAGAAACAGTGATCAATTAAATATATGAACAGAAGTAACAGTGACAGTATCAGAATGTAACATTTACAAGTTTGGAGAAGCCTCTATAAAAACACACAGAAGAAACCCAGCGTTTAAAATAATTTTTCTTCAAACTCATTTCAGTAAACAATTATTCCATTCATGAACCAAATTCACATCAAACATAAATCACTTGTACAATTCATATAAATAGTAGAATAGCTCGACTTAATAATAGTGTTACTGTTAAATAAATACAACACAGTGAATAATTGCTGAACAAATAATCGGCTATTAATTACTAATGACCAACAACAGAACACAAATGATTAATGATTACTGAACATAATGGCTAGGTTTGATTTAATTTTTTAGTCTCCCAAAAGACTTTTTAAAAAAACTTTTACATATTTTAGACCCTTTCTACAAAGCTTCTAACTTCCTGTCTCTGTCTAATTGTTTACCGAAAAATACCTTCAAGAACGTAAGGAAGAATCTGGTCTACACACATAAATATTGACCCACTTTTCCAATCAGGTATCTACATATACACATTGTGACCTAATAACCTTTTGGTCAGTTCCCACATGCTTCATGATTCAGTCAAGTGTGACACCTTGAGATGATTCAAAATGTGGAGAAAAATGTATACAATTATTTAGTGCCAATTTAATGCCCCCATATAAATTGTTGTTCAGTCATGAACGTCTATGGTTCAAGCCTAGCCATTAGCTATAGTTGGAACATTGTTGCCCATCTAGCATTTCCCCCCCCTCTCCATGCAGCTGATGTGTCCAAACGATCACAGGTGGCATCACAGGTTCTGCTGGTGAATAGCAATGTGTGCTGCAAGCTGCCTAAGAATCACTGGCTGCTTTTTCCTCAGAGTTCACTAACAAAACCTTTCCCATGTTAGGGGTATAGCTGCAAGCCAGAAGAGGTTGGAATTTTCCTCTTCCTGGGTGGGTAGAAAGCCAATGCTAACGAGCCACTCCTGTAATAACTATAAATATTAGACGCTTAAAGCAAAAGAAGCATGGTCGAGAGGCTAAGTGCGCTTGAACTTGGCTTGGCTACCTATGAAGGTGGCTCGAGGTTTGACACCCGACTCGGGCAGAGTTGTGTTTACCGAGCGCCCAGAAGGCAGCACGGAAAAACCTTCTCCTAGAAACCCCCTCCCTCCACTGGTCCACAACTATAAGCATGAAAGTAGCGCTATATAAAAGCCATAATTTATTTAAATGAAATGTTAGTCCTACCTTTTCTACAGCAGCCACAATGGTATCTACATACTGGTCCTTGTCATCAGAGTTTCCAAGACTCAAACTCCAGCTAGGCAACAGTATGTAGCATAAAGAACTGAGCAGGGAACCCATTGGTGCTCATGGGAAGGGTTTCATTACTCTCTTCACTCCACTCTTGGATAAAATAAATATAATGTTGACTCTCCTTACCAGGTCACTGGATTGTCTGAAAAGTTGCACACATAAATTAACACTTCATTGATATTAGTAACCATCTATAATGGTCATTTTATAATTTACACAAGCAAAATATAAAAAAATCCTTTTGAAAAAATAAAACAAAGCTTATCTAAAGGAGAATAACTCTATCCTTAAAACTATACCAATAATGTACAAGTTATTTCCCTTAATTGATATCAAACAAATAATTAATTACCATAAATTAAATGATGAATTGAGTATTTTTGTTTATTGTTTAAAGTAACGACTTGATCGGAGAATGCATGAGGGAGAAATAGCGTTATTAATTATTAAAGGGGACTAAAGCCAACAAATTTAGCCATATCTGTGAATACTGAAGTACCAGTATTAGTTTCCCTTGTCTATTAAACAAAATAATGAGTTACCAGTAATTAATTGTCTAATTGGTTACTATTTTTTTTGTTTGATTCATGTCTATGTCAATGAATAATTGTGCGAAGTTTCAGCTTAAGAGGAAAATAGGTGTGGGAGAAAGAACGTGTACACACTTTTACCAGACAGACAGACAGAGTGTGTTGATATAAGCTTTGTAAAAACAAGGCCGGATGTACCACAGTGCAAGAGCCTCATTCCTAGATGGGGCCTCCACATTTTGACAAAATACAAATCATTAAATAAGAACAATCTGGTATAAACTTTGTCACATGTAAATTATGAGTGAGTCTGGTGTGTATGTACACTTTGGTTTCTTATAGTTATAATGTTTTTTGTTTGGTGTAATGCACAAATTGTAAGACGAATTTCCTTACGGATAATAAAGATTATTATTATTATTATTATTATTATTATATTAAATTAAAAATAAGGAAAATGAGATTGAATTTCTTTCTTCACAACCATGACATGCTTTTAGTATTATTTAGAGCGTTTATATTTAATGCTTAAAGAGTGAAGGAACCTCCATTGGGTACAGTTAGGCACAGTTTTACATTATTGAAGTTCTAACAATCAAATTATTTTGAATGATCTGCCGCGGGCACGTTGCCCTGCCTCATCGTGGCGCCCGCGTGGAAACGGCCATTTGAGGAATGGCTAGGCTAAATGGGTAGCAACACAGGACTCCCGTGGGGATGCCCACGGGTAGACAAGAGTCCACTCATTGCACGGGCGGGGTTGTAATAAAGTCCCCACAAACACGTCACCAATCCATGCGCTGTTCCTCAAAGGGACCGTTACATAAATGGCGGATCCCGCACAGTTAGCTTGGTACATTGAAGGAAAATGGCAGAAGTCCCCGGTGCATTCTCGGCCTTCGGCCGTGTCTCTAGTCCACGTGTCGGGGGCCGAACGCATCGGTCAACAGCAATGCCTTACATAGGCATTGTCTAGGGTCTCTCCCAAACAGAACTGTGTGTTCACACAGGTTTGTTTTTTTTTTTTTTTTTTTTTACTGTTTGGCGTCCAAATAGGTTTTTTTTTCAAACTTAGAGCTCGAAGAACCTTCGGCTCAGCTCTTAGACATCAACAAGGTTCAAAAGGAATGATCTGCCAGGTCACTGAAAGCAGTCATTTGAAATCCTAAATAAATTAAAAAAAAAAAAAAAAGTTAAAACTCTCCTAACGATCTAAGTTTGTTTTTTTTTTGCTTCAGAATTATGAGAATTCTGTTAAATTGGTAATTTTATTTTTGTGCCATAATTTTGGCCTCTCTTTAACTGTATTTCATTAATAATGTAAATAAAAGCATTCTTTTAACCACAGATCCCAGAGGCCCCACACCTGAACACAACACTACAGAAGTTTATCGGAGGAGAAAGTCTGCGCAACAGCCCCAGGCATCAAAGAGACCAAGTAAAATTTGATAGTCTAGTCCGTGGTACAGACAGATTGCAGCGATCTAGCCCTCCAGCAGACCAGCCAAGTAAACGTATCCTGTCGCCCAGCTTCCCAGCATTAACCATCAAGGAGTAAATTGCTACCAAAAAGAAACAGCGAAAAAAAAACAACCGAGCCATTCTAAGTGCTTAGCTTTGATCAATGAACAAAGTTATTGTGCAAGCGTGTAAAAAATGTATAAATGTAAAATTAAAAAAAAACATCTTGTATGTCCTGACTTATTTTCTGTAAATTTTTTTTTTAAGGTTATAAATGAATTAAATTAATTAGTTGGAATCATAACCAACAAAAGGCTAAATGTGGCTCTACTGTTATAGCTAAGATGGTTTATTAGAGACTGCGTCACCAACAGAGAAATATTCAGCAATGCGAACACTTTCCGGCCTCCTGAAATAGTGAACGAACATCGCATGATGTATATTAGACAAAATGAAAAATGCTCCCCAAAGATAGTAAAACATGGAAGCCGAAACAAGAGCAGTCCTCATATAAGGCATCACACCTTCATTTGAAGACCTTAAAGCAGTGAAGACACCAGTTTGGAAGAAGATGTAAACATCATCAAGGACTGATTCTGTGGAGGCAACTTGCCCCAGATGGGTGTTGGTGAATCTAAGTCTAAGTAAATAAGAACAGTCTGGCTGCTTAAAATCTTTGAGCTTCATTTTGTAACGACTCTCACTATCCAGGCTCTCTGCAAACTGCACCACACGACACCACCAACTCAAACTTGACAACTGGGGGCTCCAAAATAGCATAAAACTTATGTCCAATAGTAAAGCACAGCCCATGCTTGGCAACATCTAACACTGACAAATGCTTCACCATTGATAACCCAACCACTGTATTAACTCCTGTACCTCTGTATTAACTCCTGTACCTCTGTATTAACTCCTGTACCTCTGTATTAACTCCTGTACCTCTGTATTAACTCCTGTACCTCTGTATTAACTCCTGTACCTCTGTATTAACTCCTGTACCTCTGTATCAAACTCTACTGGCCTCTACGTCTCCTACCTAATTTGTCCTTGATTCTTTGTACCGGACTGACTTCACACTGGACTCACTGTAACAGGCTGGATCTTGAATGGTAACTTTGACTCTTACCTGTAAAGTTGTGAAGCGACATGACGCTACTTCTTCTTCTTCTTCTTCTTCTAGCCAGCTTTATTGCTGCTGAGCTGTGAGCTCTTTTGCAGACTGTGCCAAGGAAAAAAAGTGTGCTGTTTTCTTCAGTTGTTCAGCACTGCCGTACAGGGTTGTTGGTTATGTTGGGCTGTAGTGGAAGTAGGGTCTGCCTAAGGTGGATTAGGGAGGGGCATTCAAAGAGGATATGGTTTACGGTTTCAAAGGGGTGGGCCCAATGTCTGCAAAGGGGTAGTTGTGTGGAGTTTATTTTGTTCAGGTGGTAATTTAATAGTGGTGTGTGTCCTGTTCTTAGTTGGAAGATTGTAGATTGTTCTTTGCGGGGGAGGAAGTTAATACTGTCCAGTTTGTTAGGCGTAGTCATTTCTCTGTACATGGCTCTGCCTGTGTTTCCTGATGCCCATTGGTTGAGCCACTCCTCTTTGTGATTGTTGACTAACATTGACCTTAGGGTGAGGTAGTTAACAGGTCTATCTGGTTGTTCCATAGATGAACCTGCCTTTAATAGCTTATCTGCCTTTTCATTTCCCATGATGCCAATGTGTCCAGGGATCCACTGTAGTGTAATATTGATATTTAATTTTGATATCATCTGGTGGATTATCACAATGAGTGTTGTCAACTCTCTTAGGCTGTTTGAGGTGCTGCTGTTAAGTGCTTGCAGAGTAGATTGGGAGTCTGTAAAGACAACAATATCTGATGGTGGTTGCACTCCTTCATATAATTTGTTTTCCACTGTCTGGAGTGCTATGGTAATTGCCTCAATTTCGGCTTGGAAGTTTGAGCAGTAATCACCACAGGGTGCGCTTATCTCAAAGTGTTTATTTTTAGGGAAGACCAGGAAGGCACCAAGACCAGCATTGATGGTAGCTTAGAAAGCCGATCCGTCTGTATAAATATGGATAGCTGTTTTTTGATAGCTTTCGATTGTTTCAAGAGTGCCTACTTTGAGCTCCAGTGGATTTGATTCTTTTGTTAAGGTGTTATTTAGTAAATGTGTTTTGATGGTTGGTTGTTTGTAGTTTAGTCCGGGTGTAATGACATGACGCTACACCTTTGCTCTATATAAAAGGTCACCAAAGGTATTCTAGAAGGCAAAAAAATGAATCTTGTATTTTCTGGGTGATCCCATGACCCTATCCAACATGACTAGCCTGAGTTCATAATGTTCATAACATTATCTTTCTTGAAGCGCTGCCACTCATTATGGTTGACAGCTAGACTAGCACTTGCCTGTATTTTCTGAGTCATCTGATTACACACAATTACACCTATCCATGTTACCAACAGAGATATAACAATATGGACCATTGGATGCTGTACTCTTCTTCAGGAAAGCATGGTGGCTGAGCGATAAAGCACTTGGCTTCTGAACCAGAGGTCTCGGGTTCAAATCTGGGTGAAGACTGGGCATTTTAATTTCGGGATCTTTGGGCGCCTCTTAGTCCACCAAGCTCTAACGAGCACCTGACATTAGTTGCGGAAGAGATGGGACATAATTATTTTCATTACACACCTAGCCATTTAATGTGTGAGATTTCTAATGAAATGGCCCATTATTTTAGTCAACCTTAGAGCTATCCTTCTAGCAGACATAGCTGTGATTTACAAATTTTGCCACGTCAAACAGAGAAAACATTGCCTGTGGTCAATGTTAGTTTTCTCTTCACTCTCTTGTCAAAAGCTTGGTCTCTTTCACTCTCTGTCTTTTGTCAGTATTAGAGTCTCTTCCACAGACAGGCCCATCTATTCCTCAATGTTGTCCTCCCGTTGCTTACTTTGCCTCTTTTTTTTTCTCCTGGTACTGTTCCCTGCTGGAAAGTCTTTGGGAGCCCTGGGGATCTTGTTATATTGCCGTAGTCTTAACTTATGTTTTCTGACAATGGTTAAAGGTGATGATGGGGGGGTCTTACTGTGATTTTATTTCAGGTTTCCATGTTAATAATGTGGATTTGTATGTAACTTGTAATGTAAAATAAGACTTTTTCGCATATACTGCAATTTCAGGAGATTTCCAGGAGCTCCTAGAATTATAAATTACAGACGTTCTAGATGCTTTTTCATATGTCAATCTAGTCATGCATGTTAATCAGTGATTTAAATTCTGCTAAGTTGTTGGTTTTCCAAGCTGATTCAGGCAACCAATTCCATTCTCTAATGGCACTAGCCTCATTAGGCTGTGACTAGGGAAGTCTTGAAGAAGGACCACTTGTTCAAATTAGTGCTAGCATATAATATTAGAGAATTATTATATATTATAATCTAGATTCTAGACTAGGACTACTTTAGATATTAGATCAGAGACATTCAGTTGATTCAGATATCAGTCACATTCTAGATTCTACTTAAATTTTAGTCTAGAGAGTCTAGTCTATTGAGATATTCTAGTCTAGATTTACCAGATTACCAGATCTAAATTCAAACTTTAGTTTCCTCCTAACTCTAGATCTAGAGTAGTGAAAAGTCTCATTATTCATTAGTAGAGTCAGTGACTAGACTACTAGTAACTAGTAGTACTATACTCCCTATAGTCTAGACTAAGTAAAAAGAGTCTAAAGTCTAATGTCTGACTAGACCATGGAACTATACTAATGGAACACCAGCTTCGAGATTTTATGATCAGAGTGCCGTCGCGCATCTTTTTTCGCGCACCATACCAATTTGAAAAATCGATGAGGATGCCAAAGAAGAAATTTACTCCGAGAGCCACTTGGATTGACCTTCATTGAGAGTAAAACTTCCCCACACTATATTTTATTAGATCTGTAAAAACTTAATCCATTTTCTGACTATCTGATAAAATAGATACAATTTCCCTGAATAAAGGATCGTCACAAAATATTTTTTTTAAAGGCCACTTCGTTAAAATAGGTGTTTCCAGTACTTCCTCATTTGGGTATTTTACACAAAATCTGGAATTATTTTTATGTACATGTCATTTTTATCATCTGTCCCGCGCAACCAAACCATCCACTTTTCCCGGTCACCAATGTTCTTAACAAGATATCAAGAGAGAGAGGCTGGTCCATTATTTGCGTAGTCCAGCCAGCTTTTTTTTTTGACAACCTTTTTTTGTTCTCTCTCATGAAGGATATGTTTTGAAAATTAGTCTTACAAAATACAATTCCAAACCAACTCATGCAGTTATCGTCTTTTCACAGTATTGAGCAGTCATCCTTTTTGCTAGCCAGAGTGTTAATTGGCAAAAGTGAAAAATTCATTTGTTTAATTTTTTAAAGTAAATATTCTTAACTATATCTTTTATATAATAATATATTTTTAAAATAATCTTTTATATAGACATGCTTTAATAGATCTAATAAATGATTAACTCGGACCTACCAATATGGGTATATAAATACTTAAATCTGGGTATTTAAAATTTCGAATGCGATTTTTTTAAAAACCGAACCGAGATCTAGATCTCTTGTATAATATCTAGAATATTATAGATCTACAACACCTAGACTAAAGTTAAAGACTAAGGTCTAGATTTATTTAACGTTTTAAAAAAAATCAATAGATCTAATATAGACAGTCATGAGATCCACTCTATTTTATCTAGATCTAGACCATACATGAGATCAATAATTCAAATAATTGTCAATATGAATATTTTAATTATTTATAGATCTAGTCTAGAGTCTAGATCTATCGATCATCTAGTCTGTCTAGTATGTACTATAGCTATACTTATACACTTTTACAGTTTATGAGTATACTCATACGAGTCATACTGGCTATACTATAGTATAGACACTATAGTTAGTATAGTTAATACTTTTTAATAGTAGATCTATCAATTCTATCTAAATCTAGACTTCACTTTCACATCACATTCACACGATTATTGATACAGACAGTGAATGAAACGAATGCAGTGGTTATACTGATTATACTTAAAGTGGCGATACTACTTATAGATCTACCAGTTGATAAACATCATCATCATAGATAATAATCTACATCTATAATCATAGTACCCTTTATTTAGTCAATATAGTCAAGTCAAGATAGTGGAACGTAAACTCGAAGGTTTAATACAATAATATGGTATGAGTCTATGAGTTAGTATAAGATCTAATTATTTTGTTACTTTGTATGTGACAGTATGTCAATGTCTCAATTAAAATAATTAATATCATCAGCCATATCATTTTAAATATTTAAAAAGTAGACATAGATTTTTATTATATTATAAATAGATAGATTAGATCTAGATCTACATATAATTTTACAAACTTTAGAAATGATTGATTTTATTTTTAATTGATAAGCCTTCTAGACTAGATCTAGCATCTCTAGCTAGACTCTAACATGTAGATTGTAGATCTTTGAATTGGATCGATATTCACCTTCCTAAATTGTCTCTCAAGTCTGTAGCTGATTTGAGAGGCCCAACGAGGCAAGACGAGTCTATTAGTACTCTGTCACTTGATCTATCTAGTAGGCCTACTAAGCTAGTGCATTAGCCATAGTGTAGTCAAATCTTGACAACTAGTCTTCTAGATCTAAGCTTCTAGAATAATTAGATCTAGATCCAGTTTAGATTTAGAATATAAAAGTTTTTACTACCTAAAATGCTAAATCTACTGATCTAAATTCTAGATATATAGATCCAGTTCAGATTAGGAATATAAAAATATTCCACTAGCTAAAATTCTAAATCTACTGATCTATACTTAATATGTTGATCTAAATTATATGACATCTACAAAAATTATTATTAAGATATAATTATAGATTCTAGACTAGTTATATATGTACATAAAATATATAAATAAAAGATAAAATTTATGCAGGCCTAGGTCCCATAAATTTATAATTGATCCAGATCTATCAGTAAAAGTTACCTTCGATTGGCAGTTTTACCCAATCTAATCTATACAAGACAATTTATAATCCATGCCTTGACTACACCCCATATATATTAAATAATAGTTTCCATTCCATGCCATACCCAGACCCATGAGTTCATGAAATAATAAATGATGTGGTGTCAAGTTGGATCTATTCCCTGAAATTCAGTACTTTAATATAAAACTCACATATCTAGTTAATTATTTGCTATGACACTGATAAACTTGGACTTGTGTGATACATATATGTTTCTTATCAGATTTAATTAATGAAGTTTTGGTGCATTTTAACCAGTAATAAGGCTACAAAAGTAGCATCAGGTGTATTCTAACCATTGGTATTTTTCCTGTCAACATTTCTATTCTAGTCTGTGATAAATTATAAATAAAAAAAAATGTTTGTAATGTTTCAGTTATTAACAAGTAGAACCATGGCAACCAGTTCTGATGATGTACCTGAATGGCTCAAGGATCATACTTATACTATTTCTACTCTCTGGGCATCCATTCAATATTTAATGTAAGTACTACTATACAATTTTTATTTTAGTTATCTAATAGATATTTTATGAATTGTGTGATTTTCATGGTCAAGCAACATCCAAATATCTGGGATGGAATTTAACATTTTTCTCTCGTTTTTTTATTTTTTATTTATAACACTCTTAAGCACATTCATCTTTCATGAATGCCTAATATACCTTGGCTGTTGTGCAGGCCATTCCTTTACAATAAACTGTTAGATGAAATTAGGAAAAATTGTCTGATAATTTGTATGTTTGATACAACAACGTTTTCAATTTAATAATATTATTTTTTAATTTTAATGTTTTCAAAAGAAATTAACCAATATGCCTAATTGTATAATTACAGTTATGTTTGGAAATGCAAGAAAAAGGCATGCGTTCCTGAAAAGTCAATGATTGGTTGCACCTCTTAAAGGTAAGGTACTGCAATTTTTCCCTATGTACTTTTCTCATAAGCTGAAGTACTTGTATTTTTGAAAAACTAGTTTTCCATGAAAATGTAAATCATAATATATGTTATAGTTGCTTTTAGATTAGTTCAATGTGCATCAAATTAACTGAACATCTGCCTTCACCTATAGTAATAATTCATAACTATTAAGGTCAGGGCCATGTTTACACATTAACGCAGTAGCTCTTTTTAGGTACAGACTATTTTTAGAATGGCAAAATTATATAACTATACTTAATAACATATATACGTTTAGCATGGTCAACACATATGTCACACATATTTTTTTTTTTTTTTTAAATCCTTTTATTTATTTTTATAACTAGATAACTTCCTGTTATGAGAAAAGATGAGATTCTTGGACTCTTGCATAGCACCACCAGAAAGGAAAATCCCATCATGTTGCAAAATAAAAGTCTTGGACCAATTTTAATTTAAGATATATATATTATACTGTAAGCTGTATACATATTTATGTATATCCTGTCATTCAGCCAACAAGTTTGGATTTAGTATTTCCTTAAATCTGTTTGATATTGTACTTGAAAACTATTAATCTGAACCCCATTAAAACAAGAGGGAGCGCAGTGGATGAGTGGTAAGGGAAATTTTACTTTTTTAAAATTAAAATAAGAATCTAACAAAAGTAAACATATAAAATATGGTGCATTCTCCTTAAAACTAAAACCTGGTGCAAAGGTTTAAAATGTTGGCAAAAAAAAGCAACATCAATTAAATATTCTTAATTCCCTTTGCAAAACTTACTGAGAAGAACATGCATGTTGTTCCCTCATAAGTTTCTTGACAGAGGAAATCTTGTTTATATTAGATTTGAATTAAGCAAATTAAGAAAAAAATTATAATCATTATTTCAAATGGTTTTATCTAAACCTTATGAATTATTTTTCAGTTATAAGTATATTGAAATGAATGGATAATCATGAAATCGTTAAATAATTGCTGCTATCATTCCATTGACTAAAGAACCATAATTTTTTTTTAAATTAATTTCAAAATGATTTTTTTCAAGCAGAGTTCACATAGATCTTGAGTGAAATTTTTCTTTTTTTGACTAATGCTTCAATTTTATTGTATCATTAGTTTTTTATTTTTATTACCCAGAATATTTTAAAAATGAGTACACTATTTTCATGCAATAATGTAACTTGGTATTCACACATCAAAATACGCTATAATCTTTAGGCCATATAGATTTGTATAAATATAAATTAACTTGCTTAAATGCATTGTAAATGTATATTGTTTGGATAAGAATAAAGTTTTTCTGTAGACAATTATTGTTCAAGATTTGTTGATGCTCCTGCTTAATAAATTATATATACAGGTCATTAGTTTAATCACACTACTGACACAAGAAAAACTGGTCGCCCCCACTTCCATTACATCTATAGATGTAATAAAACGTGACCTCAAATCAGTGAACATCAATACTGACAATTGGGAAGACATAGCTTTAGACCGCAACAGATGGAGAGACAGTGACCAAGAAAGCTATGGACAGTGAAAGTACATAGGTCTCAGCTCAGGAAGAAAAACGTACAGTCCGAAAAACGGCCAGCTCCTCTACCACCGAAGCAAAAGCCTGTGCTATCTGTGGACAGGAGTGTCTCCAAAATAGGGCTCCACAGCCACATGAGGAAGTGTGCTCTGAGATGAAACCTTAGTCTTTCTACGACTGAAGGAGGCCAATGATGATGATACAGGTCATTAGTTTTAACACGTCTGATAATAAATGACAGTACAGGTTATTGAATGAAAATTTGTCATTATTTCAGGTGCTTTAGGCCTACATCAATGTGAGGTACCAGTACTTTGATTGTGTCATATAACAATTTAAAGCAACATTTTGAAATGAATAGTGTGTAGAATTGACAGTAAATACATTTAAGTGATGGGCTGTGATCTGCATGAATTGAGAGCTGATCATGTATTGAATTTGTGTTTTTGATCTTTACTTCAAGTAAATGTTAATGAACAATTAATTTTTAATGAATAAATAATTTAAAAATAAATACAAAGAAACCATAAACATCTACTTTAGTTTAATAATTTTTTTTCATCAGAACAGAATTTCCAACTTTGCATTCTTAAAATAAAATATAATTTATTTAGAGTAGAGTCAGAACACAAAATCATAGTTTTGAAGTTAAGTAAATTAAGTTTTAGAAGCTGTGATCTCTTATAAACATTTGTATATAGGCTACACACAATTTAATTATTATTTTTCATCAAATTGCAGGAACTAGTACATGTACTTATGCATATTTGACAATAAAAAACCTTAGTCAATGAAATAGTAATACTAGTAAATGAGATAAAAGTAAACTAAATATCATCAATGCTATTGAAGCTTGTTTCTTTTTATCTTGTTTGGTGGACTGCAATTAAAGTTGCTATTAATTTTACTGATTGTCTTAGCTGAAATGCCTGTGTCGTCTCTTTGAATCCTAAGCTTATTTTCTTGGTTAATGGAAGTCCAGATGTTTGGAGTTTCACTTTAAACACCTATATATTCCGAAATGGCCTTCCGATAGGCAAAACCTATTTGCCTAACATGTCATATGCACATAAAGAGGTACCACAGAAATGCTTTAAAGACAAGCTTAGGCGCCAACTTGCTTTAACTCACATAGAATAAGAGAGCACCTGGTTGCATACAGCTTCAGAACGAGACAGCTGGAGGTCACTTACAAAGGTGTGGTATACACCAATAAAAATTAATTGCTGAGGGTAGACGGAAAAAAAGAAAAAAACAACTGATTCTACCACAGGTGGACAATGGTTATGCCTGTGCTCAGTGTGGCATAATATGTAGGTCACAGCTGGGGCTGAGTAGCCACTGGAAACATAGCATTCCTCATAAGTCTTCGGAATCAAAGACAAGCCTATCATTTTTGTAGAATAGTTTGTAGCTTCTGTAAATGCATGAAATGCCATCACAAATGACACAAGTCCTCTGTGAGTTTGATGGATTATAAACATCTTACTTCTTTGCCTTATATTAAATGGTCCTTCTGTATGTTCCACTAGGTACTTGCGTTTATCTAAATATCATTGATATATCGTAACATGTCATCAAAATAAAAACTAGAATCTCTGCAACTGGTTTACAAGTCAGAAGTCATCAATAACACTTGCCATTAAAAAAAAAAAACAACAATTTAGATTACTGATTAGTCAAATTAGTGACTGATTATTCGATTCATTTAGGCCTATAATTTTTTTTATGTGAAGTTTTATAAATCTATTCCATGACAAAAACCCTGGCTAGATTTAGATCTACTGGTCTAGACATCTAGATCTAACTAGAATTAAACTAGAAAACTGAATTAGAGAAGTAGCTTTCTGGATCTAGATCTAGAACTAGAATCTATATATTACTAATATTAGATCTAGTTGCGTCAAACGCTTAATTTTTGGTTGTTGTTTTTAATAAATGCACATAAAATACATTGTATTTTGGCAATAAAAATACCCAGTTGGTAGTCAAGTAATTCTAATAATTAATTAACGAATGACTCTATCAGTATTTGTTTTAGATCTATCAGATTCATATGACTTATTATTTATACTTATTTTATATCATTCGTCCAAGAAAATCTAGCTCTAGATCTATTTCATTTTAGATTAGGCTATAGTTTTTTTTTTGTTTTTTGTTGTTTTTTTTTGTCATTTTATTTAGGCTACAATATTATGAAGATTAACTTTTTCTTTGTTTCCCACGAGACGTGTATGCCTATAGCCTAGTCCTTTCGATAATAAAAAAAAAACGATTAGAAATGCGTAGCTTGGAGTGTCAAAACTGTATTAGGCCTCCTATTTTTATTTCGTGCAATTTAGTATATCGTAACAAATACGCATTTAGCGGAATGGTAGACAGGTCTTCATCCAGATTTAGTGTAAATAAACCAAACACAGAAACACTGAAAGATTGTATTTTCGGAATTTAGATTCTATTTTTTGGAAAATAAGTGGCATTTTATAGGGTGATCGAAAAAAATAACTTTTGTGACGATCTCTTATTCAGGGAAATTGTATCTATTTTATCAGATAGTCAGAAAATGGATAAAGTTTTTACAGATCTAATAAAATATAGTGTGGGGAAGTTTTACTCTCAATGAAGGTCAATCCAAGTGGCTCTCAGAGTAAATTTCTTCTTTGGCATCCTCATCGATTTTTCAAATTGGTATGGTGCGCGAAAATAGATGCGCGACGGCACTTCGACTCTCTTTGTCTTTGTAAAAAACTCGAAGCTGGTGTTCCATTAGTATAGTTCCATGACTAGACTAGTGAGTAATCTCTAGACTAGACTCAGTAGACTAGAAATAGAATAGAGCAATAGAGTGATCTAGATAAAAAAAGATTGAGTAGAGATCTACTTGATCTAGGACCTAAGACTAGGATCTATACTAGATCTATAATTAATATAAAATAAAAATCTATCAATCATTTAAATTTAAATCATTATCATCAAGTCAAGAGACAAGACTCAAGATATCTAGATTAGATTTAGACCCAGAGTAGATCTAGAGTGCATATCTAGAGTCTACATAAAATGTAGGCCTAAATATGATCGTTTATTACATTGAAATTAGAACATAGACTAGAATATACTAGATCTAGAACTAGATCTACATTACTTTGTAATTTGTAGCTCTAATTTGTTTACTTTCCAGAGGGATTGACCTATGACATGTTAACTTAAAATCCAAAGAGTGTTGTTATTTTAAACTGCTAATCACTGTTTTTCGAATCTGGGTTTTCCCCCTCTGATCTAAGGTTTTTATTAACTTGGTTTCAATGGGTCAATTTGATCCCCGCTATGCAAAAAAAAAAAAAAAAAAATTATGACCAATAGCCAACTAATCTTTAAAATGGGCATCGGTATTGGTGGTGAAAAGCTGCCGAGTGTCAATATTTTTGAATACCTTGGAACTACTGTCTCAGATTAAAGAATCAAACCTGAACAACTGGCCAGAGTTGCACGGTCCACAGCAGCTCTTACAAAACTCAAAACAATCTGGAAAGACAAAGGCGTAGCCATCAACACTAAAATCTGACTGATGCGCTCAGTGGTCATGGCCAAACATTTTTCCTACAAGTCATTCTAAAAAGTTTAAAGTAAATGAAGATTATTCTTATTTCAAAATATTTATTAAAAGACACAAACTCAGGACAGTATTTATTCAATATTATGAAGAACTGTGTTGAAAGTGTTAAGTTGGCATGGGACAAACGGCAAGTGTAACAACTGATGAAGTCCGTGCTTAGACTGAGAACACTAAATTAAATTAAAGAACAATATCTCAATCATAAACTCTAAACTGCATTCAATATTAAACATATGATTGAACCATTACCTCAGTGATCAAACTTGTCAGAGCTAGAGGCCTTAACCCAGGGGGTTCTCAACCTGTAGGTCGCGACCCCCTTGGGGGTCGATTGACCATTTGCCAGGGGTCGCTTAAGACCATCGAAAATGTGGATTGTTATTGCCTACTCTTTTATTGCTGTATGTGTGTGTCGGGGGGGGGGTCGCGGCAGAGTTGGGAGGGGGGGGGGTTGTAAAAAGGGGTCGCCGAGCTTAAAAGGTTGAGAACCGCTGCCTTAACCACAAGCAGTTCAGATAAGTACTTTAAGATTTGGAGAAAAAAAGTCCCGATGTTTGGTACCACAGTAGTATCCGCTGGTTTAACAATGGCAATGTGTTGAGAAGAATTTAAAATCTCAAGAAAGAAATCGTTTTGTTCCTTGCTGAAAACGGACTGTGACTTTGTTGCTAGTAGTTCTAGTGCAGAGTGGAACACAGACTTCTCGTTTTATATCTGGATAATTGCAATTTGGTTGTTTGCACATTAAATGTATGTGCATGTTAAATCTTTTCAATCAAAGCTTTCCCATTCCTCCAGGCAAAGAAGTGAAAACAGGTTTTGTCATTTCCTTTGCTGAAAGGTATTATATAAGATAAGATAAGAAAGGTGAAACTTTTTTCTAGTGAAATGTTTAAAATGTACAAGACGTATTTGGATTCCTTGATTTTGGAATCTGAAAGCACATTTTAAGCCACCAATAACTTAGAACACGCTGTCCATACCCTCAACTCACCATTTAGTTCAGAAGCTTCTTCAGCTCCAGAAGACATCCCTCCAACCATGCAAGTGCAAATTATGACAGTAAAAGAAGTTTGTGTCAGTCAGGGCTTTATGGATGCCAGAAGCCTATATCCACACTTTAAAAAAACTTTGCTGCTAAACTTTCACATTATTTAAGTCCACAGACATCAGTAAACAAGCATTAATACTTTCTGCTACGCACGCTGGAAAGTAACTTATAATCACGGTGGAGAACCAGGGCACTCGCAATAACCAAAATAGTTGATTAGACGGTCATAGAAGGATTCAGTCACGGAACTTTCAGGGCTTGTTGCTGTACACTAATGATAATATTTTGTATCTTCTCTCCCGATGCGCGGTCCGAATAATTGTTCTTTACGAACAATGTGTGCGATAGAAGCTATACGTTTCGAGGTAGGGCTATACCAAGGGGTTTCAAAATAAAGAATGAAAAAAAAAACAACTGCCGCGCCCACGGCGACATGATGTATAAGTATAAGTAGTGAGAATCTCTCTAGCCAAAAAGAGCAGGTATCAAGTTCTTGACAGAAAACACAAACTCTCTTTTCTAATCTTTAAGGTTAGGCTTTCTAACAGATAACAAAAAAAAAACTTGGAAAGGATGGTTTTGAGGTCATACGATGAGAATACGTGGAATTAACATCGTATTGGTTTCAAAATCAACCAACGCAAGAAAAGACAGAAAAAAAAAACTTGGAATGGATGGTTTTGAGGTCATACGATGAGAATACGTGGAATTATGGCATCGTATTGGTTTCAAAATCAACCAACGCAAGAAAAGACAGAAAAAAAAACTTGGAATGGATGGTTTTGAGGTCATACGATGAGAATACGTGGAATTGGCACCGTATTGGTTTCAAAATCAACCAACGCAAGAAAAGACAGAAAAAAAAAACAAACTTGGAATGGATGGTTTTGAGGTCATACGATGAGAATACCCTGGAATTGGCACCGTATTGGTTTCAAAATCAACCAACGTTTGAATCCGCTGTTGGAATAATTTAAATCGACGCTCGCTGAACCTCCAAGAAAACATATATAACATCTATATTTTATTTGTCCTTGACAAAAATTGTTTAGCATTGGAATCGAACCTAGGACTTGTGTATCTTTTCTTATCTTATGCAATACATAAACTAAACTTCAGATTTAGCACTCTTAAGATCTGTATCTACTAGATCTAGATCTATGATATAAATTTGGAATAATTTAGATGTAATTTAGAATAGATTTATGAAAAAAAAATTATAGATAATTTATCAATAGACTAAATGCAACATCAAATGGAAAAATAGTAGATTATTGATATTGACCTTGACGTTTGGAAATAAAAATTTACTTTTTAAGTCTAGAAATTAAATTCTATATCTTAATTTAGTATATATCTGTCTAAACTAGACCTAGAAATTCTAGATCTAGAATCTACAAAGATTTTAATTAGAATATAAATCCAGATCTAGTTAAAAAAATCTAGATATACTGTAATAAAAAAATCTAGATCTAGTTTAAAAAAACTAGATTAGATCTAAATCTAGCTATTATGTCTTTTTAAAATACGATTCATGCCAACAAGGTTAAATAAACAGTACTATACCGAGTTGTTTTAGCATTTCATTGGAAGAATTCATTCCATATGACATCAAAGGAAAAAAAATCATTACGTCACACGGCCTACTTAGACTATAATATGTCTCATCAATACAAGCAGCATATCGAGGGATCATATACATTAATGCACCGATTGATTTCTTTTAGCATTTCATTTAAAGAATTAACCCTATATGACGTCAAATGAAAAAGAAATCTCCTACGTCAAACGGCCTAGTTAGACTAAAAAAGGTTTCATCAATACGAGCCAGTTATCGAGGGATCATAGACATGGTGCACCAAGTGAGTTCTTTTAGCATTTCATTTAAAGAAGAATTAATTCCTTATGACGTCAAAGGGAAAAAATCCACTACTTCACACGCCTAGTTAGACTAAAAAATGGCTTCGTCAATACGAGCCAGTTATCGAGGGATCATAGACATTGGTGCACCGAGTGAGTTCTTTTAGAATTACATTTGAAGAATTCATTCATATGACATTAAAAGAAAAAAAATCCATTACGTCATAATGGGCTAGTAACAAAAAATGTTTTTATTAACAAGAGAGATTTCTTGAGGGTGCATGACCTATGTTGCACAGAGTTCTAATAGAACACATTTAAAGATATTAAAAATATTATTTAGATTAAAGCCGCATTTTTTTTTTGCATTTTGTCTGTCATCTGTCCGTCCGTCATGTTAATATCGAAAAAATGAACAATAAAAAACTATTAAAAATTTGATTAACCTTAAATTTTCCTTCCGAAACATTGCAATAGTTTTAAGTATCTATAATAGATTATTCCGGATGTTTGTATGTATAGTCAGAAAAAAAGAGAATTCTAGATAAATCTTAAACCGTTTAGCTAGAAAATTAACTGTAATGTATGACAGAAGTGCGATGTTACATAAATAGAGTTAGAATGTTTTGCTTCAAAATCTGAAACAACCGATATTCGTATTTTTGAAATAAATTATTTGTTTCATTTATTAGAAGAGGGATTTTCAAAGTTATTTCTGTTAGTAGAGTTTTTATATACAATTCGGAACAATTTTGGCAACAATTAGTAAGAAAATGTAAGTAATATAGTTTGATTCCTTTTTCAAAATCAAATCCGGAACATTCTTAACATATAAAAAAAAAACAACTCTGCTACGTTTTAGCAAGAAAATTTAATGTAAAATAAATTTAAAAAGTGTTTTTCGATAATCGTTTCTAATAAATTATTTCCTTTTTTAATAATTCTGAAATAAAAACTTGGAATGGATGGTTTTGAGGTCATACGATGAGAATACGTGGAATTGGCATCGTATTGGTTTCAAAATCAACCATCGCAAGAAAAGAAAGACTGAGAAAACTTGGAATGGATGGTTTTAAGGTCATACGACGAGAATACATGGAATTGGCACCGTATTGGTTTCAAATCAACCAACACAAGAAGAGAAGAAAAAAAAACTTGGAATGAATGGTTTTGAGGTCATACGACGAGAATACGTGGAATTGGCACCGTATTGGTTTCAAAATCAACCAACGCAAGAAAAGAAAGACTGAGAAAACTTGGAATGGATGGTTTTAAGGTCATACGACGAGAATACATGGAATTGGCACCGTATTGGTTTCAAAATCAACCAACGCAAGAAGAGAAGAAAAAAAAACTTGGAATGGATGGTTTTGAGGTCATAAGATGAGAATACGTCGAATTGGCACCGTATTGGTTTCAAAATCAACCAACGCAAGAAGAGAAGAAAAAAAACTTGGAATGGATGGTTTTGAGGTCATACGATGAGAATACGTCGAATTGGCACCGTATTTGTTTTAAAATCAACCACCGCTTGAATCCGCTGTTGAAATAATTTAAATCGGCACTTGCTGAACCTCCAAGAAAACATATAACATCTATATTTCATTTGTCCTTGACAAAAATTGTTTGGTACTCTGCCCTGGTTAAGTGAAGCCTGAAAGAGTATTTTGAACACTGGGGCTAGCTCATTGCTTAGTTCTTTGAGTAATCTAGCTGGAATACCATCAGGTCCAGACGCTTTATTTGGTTTGGTGTTGGCTAATAGTTTTTGAATTCCATTTTCTTGTACTACTATATCTTCTATGTTGTCTGCTTGGTTCAAATTCAGTAATATGTCTTTGTCTCCTGGGGTTGAGAATGCTGATGCAAAGTATTTGTTTAGGATGTTTGCTTTAGTTTCATTATCATTATGTATTATGTTATGTTCATCTTTTAATGGCTCTATGCCTGTTGTTTCCATTTTCTTAGACTTAATGTATGACCATAAGGATCATATACATTGGTGCACCGAGTGAGTTCTTTTAGAATTACATTTGAAGAATTCTTGAGATTTCATGAGGGTGCATGACCTCTGTTGCATAGAGTTCTAATAGAACTCATTTAAAGATATTAAAAATATTATTTAAATTAAAGCCGCATTTTTTTTTTTTGCATTTTGTCTGTCAGTCTGTCCGTCCGTCATGTTAATATCGAAAAGGGAACAATTAAAAACTATTGAAAATTTGATTAACCTTAAGTTTTCCTTCCGAAACATCGCAATAGTTTTAAGTATATATAATAGATTGTTCCGGATGTATGTATGTATAGTGAGAAAAAAAAGAGAATTCTAGATAAATCTAAATCCGTTAATTAAATTTTTGGAATGGTTTCGTATAAATAATTAGATGTACCATAGCCTTCCAGAGAGATTTTTTTCTCCATATTTTGGTGTTAGAAAGTTGTTTTCCTTTAAAATCGGAACATAATATTAATTAGATTTTTTAACTGTACTGTACGACAGAAGTTTCGATATTACATAAATAGAGTTAGAATGTTTTTCATAATAAATCTGGAACAACCGATATTCGTAAATAAGAAGAAAATTATTTGTTTTATTTTTTAGAAGAGGGATTTCAAACAGTTGTTTATGTTAGTAGAATTTTTTATATAAAATTCGGAACAATTTTGGCGACGATTTGTAAGAAAATTTAAGTAATGTAGGTTGATTCCTTTTTCAAAATCAAATCCGGAACATTCTAAACATATTAAAAAAAACCAACTCTGCTACGTTTTAGCAAGAAAATTTAATGTAAAATAAATTTAAAAAGTGTTTTTCGATAATCGTTTCTAATAAATTATTTCCTTTTTTAATAATTCTGAAATAAAAACTTGGAATGGATGGTTTTGAGGTCATACGATGAGAATACGTGGAATTGGCATCGTATTGGTTTCAAAATCAACCAACGCAAGAAAAGAAAGACTGAGAAAACTTGGAATGGATGGTTTTAAGGTCATACGACGAGAATACGTGGAATTGGCACCGTATTGGTTTCAAAATCAACCAACGCAAGAAAAGAAAGACTGAGAAAACTTGGAATGGATGGTTTTAAGGTCATACGACGAGAATACATGGAATTGGCACCGTATTGGTTTCAAAATCAACCAACGCAAGAAGAGAAGAAAAAAAAAACTTGGAATGGATGGTTTTGAGGTCATACGACGAGAATACATGGAATTGGCACCGTATTGGTTTCAAAATCAACCAACGCAAGAAGAGAAGAAAAAAAAACTTGGAATGGATGGTTTTGAGGTCATACGATGAGAATACGTCGAATTGGCACCGTATTGGTTTCAAAATCAACCAACGCAAGAAGAGAAGAAAAAAAACTTGGAATGGATGGTTTTGAGGTCATACGATGAGAATACGTCGAATAGGCACCGTATTGGTTTCAAAATCAACCACCGCTTGAATCCGCTGTTGAAATAATTTAAATCGGCACTTGCTGAACCTCCAAGAAAACATAACATCTATATTTCATTTGTCCTTGACAAAAATTGTTTGGTACTCTGCCCTGGTTAAGTGAAGCCTGAAAGAGTATTTTGAACACTGGGGCTAGCTCATTGCTTAGTTCTTTGAGTAATCTAGCTGGAATACCATCAGGTCCAGATGCTTTATTTGGTTTGGTGTTGGCTAATAGTTTTTGAATTCCATTTTCTTGTACTACTATATCTTCTATGTTGTCTGCTTGGTTCAAATTCAGTAATATGTCTTTGTCTCCTGGGGTTGAGAATGCTGATGCAAAGTATTTGTTTAGGATGTTTGCTTTAGTTTCATTATCATTATGTATTATGTTATGTTCATCTTTTAATGGCTCTATGCCTGTTGTTTCCATTTTCTTAGAATTAATGTATGACCATAAGGATCATATACATTGGTGCACCGAGTGAGTTCTTTTAGAATTACATTTGAAGAATTCTTGAGATTTCATGAGGGTGCATGACCTCTGTTTCATAGAGTTCTAATAGAACTCATTTAAAGATATTAAAAATATTATTTAAATTAAAGCCGCATTTTTTTTTTTGCATTTTGTCTGTCAGTCTGTCCGTCCGTCATGTTAATATCGAAAAGGGAACAATTAAAAACTATTGAAAATTTGATTAACCTTAAATTTTCCTTCCGAAACATCGCAATAGTTTTAAGTATATATAATAGATTGTTCCGGATGTATGTATGTATAGTGAGAAAAAAAGAGAATTCTAGATAAATCTAAAACCGTTAATTAAATTTTTGGAATGGTTTCGTATAAATAATTAGATGTACCATAGCCTTCCAGAGAGATTTTTTTCTCCATTTTTTGGTGTTAGAAAGTTGTTTTCCTTTAAAATCGGAACATAATATTAATTAGATTTTTTAACTGTACTGTACGACAGAAGTTTCGATATTACATAAATAGAGTCAGAATGTTTTTCATAAAAATCTGGAACAACCGATATTCGTAAATGAGAAGAAAATTATTTGTTTTATTTATTAGAAGAGGGATTTCAAACAGTTGTTTATGTTAGTAGAATTTTTTATATAAAATTCGGAACAATTTTGGCGACGATTTGTAAGAAAATATAAGTAATGTAGGTTGATTCCTTTTTCAAAATCAAATCCGGAACATTCTAAACATATTAAAAAAAAACAACTCTGCTACGTTTTAGCAAGAAAATTTAATGTAAAATAAATTTAAAAAGTGTTTTTCGATAATCGTTTCTAATAAATTATTTCCTTTTTTAATAATTCTGAAATAAAAACTTGGAATGGATGGTTTTGAGGTCATACGATGAGAATACGTGGAATTGGCATCGTATTGGTTTCAAAATCAACCAACGCAAGAAAAGAAAGACTGAGAAAACTTGGAATGGATGGTTTTAAGGTCATACGACGAGAATACATGGAATTGGCACCGTATTGGTTTCAAAATCAACCAACGCAAGAAAAGAAAGACTGAGAAAACTTGGAATGGATGGTTTTAAGGTCATACGACGAGAATACATGGAATTGGCACCGTATTGGTTTCAAAATCAACCAACGCAAGAAGAGAAGAAAAAAAAAACTTGGAATGGATGGTTTTGAGGTCATACGACGAGAATACATGGAATTGGCACCGTATTGGTTTCAAAATCAACCAACGCAAGAAGAGAAGAAAAAAAAACTTGGAATGGATGGTTTTGAGGTCATACGATGAGAATACGTCGAATTGGCACCGTATTGGTTTCAAAATCAACCAACGCAAGAAGAGAAGAAAAAAAACTTGGAATGGATGGTTTTGAGGTCATACGATGAGAATACGTCGAATAGGCACCGTATTGGTTTCAAAATCAACCACCGCTTGAATCCGCTGTTGAAATAATTTAAATCGGCACTTGCTGAACCTCCAAGAAAACATAACATCTATATTTCATTTGTCCTTGACAAAAATTGTTTGGTACTCTGCCCTGGTTAAGTGAAGCCTGAAAGAGTATTTTGAACACTGGGGCTAGCTCATTGCTTAGTTCTTTGAGTAATCTAGCTGGAATACCATCAGGTCCAGATGCTTTATTTGGTTTGGTGTTGGCTAATAGTTTTTGAATTCCATTTTCTTGTACTACTATATCTTCTATGTTGTCTGCTTGGTTCAAATTCAGTAATATGTCTTTGTCTCCTGGGGTTGAGAATGCTGATGCAAAGTATTTGTTTAGGATGTTTGCTTTAGTTTCATTATCATTATGTATTATGTTATGTTCATCTTTTAATGGCTCTATGCCTGTTGTTTCCATTTTCTTAGAATTAATGTATGACCATAAGGATCATATACATTGGTGCACCGAGTGAGTTCTTTTAGAATTACATTTGAAGAATTCTTGAGATTTCATGAGGGTGCATGACCTCTGTTTCATAGAGTTTTAATAGAACTCATTTAAAGATATTAAAAATATTATTTAAATTAAAGCCGCATTTTTTTTTTTGCATTTTGTCTGTCAGTCTGTCCGTCCGTCATGTTAATATCGAAAAGGGAACAATTAAAAACTATTGAAAATTTGATTAACCTTAAATTTTCCTTCCGAAACATCGCAATAGTTTTAAGTATATATAATAGATTGTTCCGGATGTATGTATGTATAGTGAGAAAAAAAAGAGAATTCTAGATAAATCTAAAACCGTTAATTAAATTTTTGGAATGGTTTCGTATAAATAATTAGATGTACCATAGCCTTCCAGAGAGATTTTTTTCTCCATTTTTTGGTGTTAGAAAGTTGTTTTCCTTTAAAATCGGAACATAATATTAATTAGATTTTTTAACTGTACTGTACGACAGAAGTTTGGATATTACATAAATAGAGTCAGAATGTTTTTCATAAAAATCTGGAACAACCGATATTCGTAAATGAGAAGAAAATTATTTGTTTTATTTATTAGAAGAGGGATTTCAAACAGTTGTTTATGTTAGTAAAATTTTTTATATAAAATTCGGAACAATTTTGGCGACGATTTGTAAGAAAATATAAGTAATGTAGGTTGATTCCTTTTTCAAAATCAAATCCGGAACATTCTAAACATATTAAAAAAAAACAACTCTGCTACGTTTTAGCAAGAAAATTTAATGTAAAATAAATTTAAAAAGTGTTTTTCGATAATCGTTTCTAATAAATTATTTCCTTTTTTAATAATTCTGAAATAAAAACTTGGAATGGATGGTTTTGATGTCATACGATGAGAATACGTGGAATTGGCATCGTATTGGTTTCAAAATCAACCAACGCAAGAAAAGAAAGACTGAGAAAACTTGGAATGGATGGTTTTAAGGTCATACGACGAGAATACGTGGAATTGGCACCGTATTGGTTTCAAAATCAACCAACGCAAGAAAAGAAAGACTGAGAAAACTTGGAATGGATGGTTTTAAGGTCATACGACGAGAATACATGGAATTGGCACCGTATTGGTTTCAAAATCAACCAACGCAAGAAGAGAAGAAAAAAAAAACTGGGAATGGATGGTTTTGAGGTCATACGATGAGAATACGTCGAATTGGCACCGTATTGGTTTCAAAATCAACCAACGCAAAAAGAGATGAAAAAAAAAAACTTGGAATGGATGGTTTTGAGGTCATACGATGAGAATACGTCGAATTGGCACCGTATTGGTTTCAAAATCAACCACCGCTTGAATCCGCTGTTGAAATAATTTAAATCGGCACTTGCTGAACCTCCAAGAAAACATATAACATCTATATTTCATTTGTCCTTGACAAAAATTGTTTGGTACTCTGCCCTGGTTAAGTGAAGCCTGAAAGAGTATTTTGAACACTGGGGCTAGCTCATTGTTTAGTTCTTTGAGTAATCTAGCTGGAATACCATCAGGTCCAGACGCTTTATTTGGTTTGGTGTTGGCTAATAGTTTTTAAATTCCATTTTTTTTTACTACTATATCTTCTATGTTGTCTGCTTGGTTCAAATTCAGTAATATGTCTTTGTCTCCTGGGGTTGAGAATGCTGATGCAAAGTATATGTTTAGGATGTTTGCTTTAGTTTCATTATCATTATGTATTATGTTATGTTCATCTTTTAATGGCTCTATGCCTGTTGTTTCCATTTTCTTAGAATTAATGTATGACCATAAGGATCATATACATTGGTGCACCGAGTGAGTTCTTTTAGAATTACATTTGAAGAATTCTTGAGATTTCATGAGGGTGCATGACCTCTGTTTCACAGAGTTCTAATAGAACTCATTTAAAGATATTAAAAATATTATTTAAATTAAAGCCGCATTTTTTTTTTGCATTTTCTCTGTCAGTCTGTCCGTCCGTCATGTTAATATCGAAAAGGGAACAATTAAAAACTATTGAAAATTTGATTAACCTTAAATTTTCCTTCCGAAACATCGCAATAGTTTTTAGTATATATAATAGATTGTTCCGGATGTATGTATGTATAGTGAGAAAAAAAAGAGAATTCTAGATAAATCTAAATCCGTTAATTAAATTTTTGGAATGGTTTCGTATAAATAATTAGATGTACCATAGCCTTCCAGAGAGATTTTTTTCTCCATTTTTTGGTGTTAGAAAGTTGTTTTCCTTTAAAATCGGAACATAATATTAATTAGATTTTTTAACTGTACTGTACGACAGAAGTTTCGATATTACATAAATAGAGTCAGAATGTTTTTCATAAAAATCTGGAACAACCGATATTCGTAAATGAGAAGAAAATTATTTGTTTTATTTATTAGAAGAGGGATTTCAAACAGTTGTTTATGTTAGTAGAATTTTTTATATAAAATTCGGAACAATTTTGGCGACGATTTGTAAGAAAATATAAGTAATGTAGGTTGATTCCTTTTTCAAAATCAAATCCGGAACATTCTAAACATATTAAAAAAAAACAACTCTGCTACGTTTTAGCAAGAAAATTTAATGTAAAATAAATTTAAAAAGTGTTTTTCGATAATCGTTTCTAATAAATTATTTCCTTTTTTAATAATTCTGAAATAAAAACTTGGAATGGATGGTTTTGATGTCATACGATGAGAATACGTGGAATTGGCATCGTATTGGTTTCAAAATCAACCAACGCAAGAAAAGAAAGACTGAGAAAAC